>NC_041344.1:24446257-24613757 GCF_004354835.1 Perca flavescens | reverse complement strand
TCATCATGTCTGAGCTCATCCTGTAAAGTGGCAGTCGTCTCTGGAAGATCACATGTGCGCATTGCGCTGCCGTGTTCTCGGTCTTCTCTCCCTCTCAGTCCCTGACGCCCTTATTCAACCCGGCCCGTTTGACAGCCGGCCGTCATCCCACCCCGACTCTCCACCGTCATGCAGCACCAGCGGAGTCTCGTTCAGTTCAGCCTCTGTCTCACAAGGATGTAGACTGGTTCGACCCAGTCCATATGACACTAAATTATCAGTCCCCTCTTTGTGTCAACTACTGTAATAGATGTGCTCTTATCCTTATGTGGCCTTTGTTTAATCCTGTCCATGTAATTGCAGATCTTTGTAGCGGGGTGCGGCCTAGTCTAGTTTGTGTAATATGTAGATTAGCGTTTTAGGACTAGTCAAAGCCTTTTTGGTATAACAAAAATGACATTATTCTGTATTCAAAGACGACAACATTCTGCATTCAGAAAGACCCATTGGTTGGGTCCACCCATGTAGACCCTCTACATGCGTGGGCAGTTGGGCTCGAACTCGCAAGTGCACAGGTCACGCATTCACCTACAGTGACACTGGGCCATTTGGTGTGCAGGAAAAAAAAATAAGGCAGCATCCCATTGTCTTAAACAGAAATGTTTTATTAATTAAGAAGTGTGGTGCGTGACAGGTGTGGGCTGTTGTTATCCTCTATTATCGGAGTATTGCATATATCATGAGAGAGGAGTAATCCATATCCTTCTCCTCCTATATCTCCGAAACCAAATTACCAGTGACCAAACGGCATAGTCTGTGTGTAAAAATGGTGGCGACGAGAACAAGCTGTACATTTCTCTTTCAGTGCCCCTTCTCTCCTCACTCTCTCTCTGTCTCCCTCCTCTTTCATTTTATTCCATTTCTCACCCTTCCCATTCCCTCTCTCTTTTCTCTGTGCTCACATGGACACACTCATCCCCTCCTCCATATGTGAGCACTGACGAGCTGTAGGGCGTGCCCCCCCATCACATACGTTACAGCGAGCCATGTACATGCGTACATACATTCACGACCATGTGGAGTTCACCCATGGCTGCACAATAACCAACATACTTGCCGTCATATATGTCCTGGTTTACACTATGGGGCCTCTGCGCTGAGAAAAGACATCGGGAGACACAGAATCGGAATTTTCTTCTATAATTTGGATACAATGTGGTGAGTGGACTCGCACCCTGACTGAAATGTTGCGTATATGATGTCTGTAACGCTGAGAAATGGTGGCGTAAGCAACAATTACCCTAATTGAACATTCCAGAGCAGCAAAATGGCTGCCGAGCCGGCACGCTGTCTGTGATGGCCGACAAGAGTGTGTAGGTCTCAGGTGTGTGCGTGTATAGCTGCGCTTGTCTATGTGTCTGTGTGTTTGCCTCTTTGTCTAGGTGTGTGTGTTCTGTCTGTGTGTTTGTACTAACTCTATGTGAGAGTAATCCTGCTTTTGCTTTTTACTGACTGCTTTGTGTCAGGGGAAGTCTCCGCTCGCCGAAGATCTCTGGTAATCCATAATTACTAACCTCAATATACCTCAACTGTAGAAGCCATTATATCAAACTGCCTCACTGTAACAGTCGATGATTTGTAACCTGGAAGTTGTAAAAAAAAACAATCCTACGTTTAGCTTTGAAAATAAAACTCGACTCTCAGCTTTAGATAGCGACGGCGCTTGGAGTCGCCCTTTCAGCTTCACGTCCACCTTCTTCAGAACGTCGGCATTTTCACAGACGAGCATTAAGGTGCTGAATGTGTTTTACCAAACAGCTGACCTTGTTGTTTCTTTACAGCTCTCTGCCTTAGCCAGCCCTGCACCCAGCCGGCCGCCCAGCCAGCTATCTACCCATCCATCCAGCCAGCCATGCAGCCAGGCCGGCCCTACCCTGCCCAGAACTGGCAACCTGCAGGAGTCATCAGGGTTAGTGTGCTTTTGGCACACCTCTGTGCCAAAATCATCTCCAAGCATCAGGCAGGAACTTGTAAATGTATAGATCTGCACTTAAACCAAAGGCCAGACAATCAAATAATATACTTACATTAGAGAAAGAGAGAGAGAGAAGGGGGGCGATCCCCAGCCATCCATAAAACACTTCCGCTGGTCCTGATTTATAACAGTCAATAGGACAAGTCAAGAGACATGCAGATGTTTAATTGTAGCACAAAAAACATTAGTTTCATTAGAGGAGGAATTGAGATGGCAATTTTGTTTGTTTGATTTATGCTTGTATTTCTTTATGCCTCGACACAAAGAGAGCAAGGAATCATCTAAGGTCACTAGTCCAATATAATATCTCTGCAGCTTTCAGAGGTGGGTACCTTTTTAAACACACACACACACACACACACACACACACACACACACACACACACACGAGATAAGCAGCATTCTCTCATTTACATACCCACTTTTTCTCCCATTGATATTGCTATACATACACAGAGCACAGATCACTGGATTAAGTTAAAGCTGTGCCGTTAATAATTCAAATACTGCAAGTGCTAGCATTTTCTGCTGTTCATCAGGGAGACACTGTAAAAAGACAAAGCTGAACTAAATGACAACCAGCGCTAAGGCCTTATCTCAGCTGTGTGGGTGTGCTCATGTGTGAGAGAGAGAGAGAGAGAGTGTGTGTGTGTGTGTGAATGCGAGGCTTGAATGTGACAGACGAGGGTCGGGCTTACACATTAAAATCTCCTGCCGCTGTTTGTAATGTATTTGCCAAGCAGTAGTGTGGTCACAGCGAACGGCGGACATACAGCAGAGAGGAAAGACGACAATGATGAGGGAACACACTGCTGTACGTTCACAACAGACCATAATGGGTGTGTCTGTGGATCTGTGTGTGTGCGTGCGTGCGTGCGTGCGTGCGTGCGTGTGTGTGTAAGAGAGGGCACATATGTGAATGTGAGATACCTCAGCTATTTACTACTGATTGGAGTGAATAATGCTTCTCTCTCTTTCTCTCACACTCTCTGACAACTATTCCTCTATGGATATAATGGAGCCATTTATTCAATGGCTATAAATACAGTAGACCAGGCCTAAAAGCACAGCTAAAGGCAGGCATTTTTCCACTAATAAATTAAAAAGAAATAACAACAGGAAAAAGCCAAAATTAACTAGATCCCAAAATACAATTTATGAAAGTAAAGAATATGATCTTATTAAACGGCCTTCTATTTGATTTATGTGTTATTTTATATACTGACAATTGTTCTGGGAGAGCATCACAAAGCACATTTAGAAGTATTATATTTGTATGAGCTATTAGAAAGCTACAGTAAGCAGAGCGACCAGTGGCTCATTTAAAAGAGTTTCTGGTATTGACCGATATGCTTATGACAATTACAAATTAAGACCATAAAAGAGATAAAGTCAGAAAAGAAAAGAAAAGAATTTTTTGTTAACCTATTTAACTGGAAATATATTGATGTCCAGGGAACATGAGGACACAGCGGTGTGTGTGTGTGTGTGTGTACGTACCTATTATGTGTACCTATTTTGGCAAAGGGCCTTTTAAACCTGAGTAAAGAGGAAATGGATGCTTGGCAAATGCTCAGCCAGCCTCCTTATCACTGCTGCTCTCAGAGCTGACCACCACAGCTTCTTAATAATAGCGGACACAAAACACATTCATGCACTCCCTAACAGCTCTCAGCCTCCCAGTGTGTTGCTACAGCTACTACTAATGCACAAAATAATGCATCCTGATCCAGGAGACTGTTCATTTCTATTAACACAGTCATTTATCATCTGATTAAAAGACAGAGAAAGAGGCTATGCGGCACACATTAAAAGGGGAAAAGTAAAACGAAAGAAATTAGTAAAGCTTCTGTCTGTCTCAGCATGATGCTGAATAGCAGAGAATAGTGATTGACACAAGACTGGCAGTCTGCTGGTTAATGGTGTGGGTCTAAAACACAGAGATGGGCAGGATGTTCTCCACAGCAAAAGCTTTTTGCCTCCCTGGCTTCCACCCGAAGTGCAGACAACAGCCGTCGTTCTCCAACTCAATTTACAGACGCATTAGGAGATGCTGAGGCGCGCCCAACTCTCTCAAATGCAATCAGCCTGCCTGTGTGTTTTAAGAGGAAATTGAGGGTGCCATCTTTATCGACCTCTTTTTGACTTCTCCTCTTTTGTAGACTCCTCTTATCACTAAAATAATTTCAAAACATAAACGGCTGCATATGGATTTTTTTTTTTCTTGACTACCCTGTACTGATTTGTCTCCCTTTTAGGCTGCGTGAAAAAAAAAGACAAAGAGGACACTTGTGAGGACTGTAAACTCATCTAATACAGATTCAGATAGATTCCAATTTCCCGAGGTAATATATCTGGCTACATACAGACTTTGTATTTAGACCTATGTCCGCCTGGGTTATGAGTATGTTCTGTTATTTGGAATTTCTTTATGTTTAAATTATTTAAATTTGAGGCCTTGTATCTCATATTGTCTTTTTTTTTTTTTCGAAGTTTTATTTTTTGAAGCACCTATATTTACAGATTGTATGGGTTTTTATCATATTTACTGATGGGGTAGTTTTTAATGAATTTATGGCATTATTTGACATAAATTAAAATAATAATGCTATTGATGGGATGGCAGTCGTTCCTGTATTTTTTCAGTCAGAAATAACCTAGTTTTGACAGGTTTTTGTTCTATATTTTGTTGTTGAATTGCTCGTCAATTCCGTTCCAGGCAGCATTAAAAAAGCTCTTTAAATATGTGAAACCTGCTGATACCCTGAGAGTCTGCCTCTCCTTCTCCCTCTCCCCCTGTAATTGATTCCACACCTTTGAGCCTCACAATAGTTTCCTAAGTGCACTTAGGGGAGAGATTCAAGACAAAGTCAGCTTGTGAGGTACATCCATGTACGTGCTGCCTACAGTCCTGCACTCTTAATGTCCCGTTTGACCCTCAGCTTAACATATGCTTGGGTAAAAACAGAAGAGAGAGAAGCAGCAGGACAAAGGATGGGGGGGCTGGGAATGGAAGAAATGAGAAGAGGAGATGGGAAAGAGCTGGTAGAAAAAGTCAGGGAGATGGAGTTATTAAGAAAAGAAAGACGTTTTTGAAAAGATTGCCTTATACTCCCCTATCTACAGCTTTCTTTAAATTCCTTCATTCCCTCAAAAATGTCACGGATCATTCATCCTCTTTTTCACCCTTCATTTCTCTCTGTGTCACTCCATTTCTCGTACCAGCTGTTCACTTCTCTGTTTCCCTTTTGATCTCGTTTCAGATTTTCCCCTCATTTTCCTTCTCTACCTGCTTACCATTTTCTTCTTTCCTCCCTCATATCCTTCAAACACTTGTCATTTTTTTTCTTCTTTCTTTCAATCACCCACTAAGGGAAGCTGCCACGACAGCCGATTGATCTCGCACAAATGCATAGCTCAAATTATTGATTATTTCCCACACCGTGGACATGTAGACACACAAAACATTATTCATATGTGCCGTTAAGTGGCTGCATCGCTTCGGCAAATCTCTTTTCCCCCGAGCGGCAGCGTGGATCTATAGCGTTCAGGTGGAGGAGGTGTCTCGAAGCATGTGGACGTTATCTTGAAACGAGGGGCTGGCTGCCATAGCAACCATATGATGAGGCAGGCAGGGCTATTTAAAGGAATTCAGTTGCTCGCGTTACCGTCAGCTTCACACCGGTCCAGTGAAAGACAAAGACTTAGATGTGAATGCAAGAAAATATAGATCCTTATAGTTCCACACCACATTCGAATGCCTGGTATTAAGACTGGGTGGACTGGACTAAAAAGAGTGGAATGCAACAAATCCCTCAATAACCGTCTAAATAAAGGGTTACTTACATTACACAAACTAACAATGCTTCACACGTATTGCTTTATGCTCTGACAGGAGTCTGAATATTTATTTCATTTGCCTGAACCCCTAATTTCCTGCCATAAAGATGCACATTGATAGAATATTTCAATGCAATATAATATAATATACTGTATATAAATATAAATATATGCAAGTGTGACTTGTACAATAGTGTTTTTTTACAGTGATGTGCATATGCTTGAATTATCTGCAGAAGGGGCCACTGTAATGTAATGTCTAATATTATTCACAATAAAAAATAAAAATGTACTTTTTCTCTAGAGAGGTATTTCTCAGTGGACAGCAACACATGGGGAGACAAGTGTGCGAGGAAGAACAACTGCTGTGCACCTGCAGTGCCTTGCATGCCAAACAGAGAGAGGCAGAACGCGCAAAGGAAAGCATTATTTCTTATTCACATCTTGTATACACATATTTCTCTGTCAGATGTACACCTAGAGAAAATTGACATTTATTTCCCATCACCTACTGAGTGCATTGTGGTATTTTAACTTGACTCCCCCATGTGTCTCTGTCTAGCTCTGTTAACAATAATCATTCCTTCCTTTCTATTCTCCTATTTTTTATTTTTTTAACCAAATAACCACCAAAAGATAGCTGTTTTGAATGCAGTGTTCAGATTATAAAAGTTAGCTTTCCCTAGTCTGCAAATAAAAACTATTGTTTCTAGATTTCCTCTATAATTACAGAGCCGGTTTGTACTGCTAGTCTTACAGGCTTTTGGCCATAAGCGATTAGTCCATAAATGGACAGAAAATGAATCAGCTATTCACTATTTTGATAATCGATTCATCCTTTTAAGTCATTTTTCAAACACAAATGCAAAACATTACTCAGTTCTAGCTTCTCAAATTTGAGGATTTTATGCTTTTCTTTGTCTTTTGTGATTAATGGAGAAAATAATCAAAAGAACAACAGTTAATGATGATAGCCATTAGTGGCAGCCAATAACAGACTTCTAGCTAGTCTTCTGTCCCAGGACAAGACACGGAACCCTTAACGTGTTCTAGAAATGAGCATCAGCTAAGTGCCTGAAATAAAAAAGATGTAATTATTCGTAGGAATTGACCTCACTGGTCTGGGCTCACAGGGTTGATAGGTGATTCTTCCTCTCCTATACGTAAATGCACCTGATTCTTTTTTTCTTTCTCCCTTTCATCGTGCTCATATTCTACAACATTTTAATTTGAAGTGCACAATTAATCGGGAAACTGACGGTTTTCTTTTATCACTCAGTTGAGCCCAGTGTGCTATTCCAACGCCTGTGAGAGCAGTCAAGGAGATTTAAAGTGCTTCATAGAAGCAAAATTGTGAGTGACCTCTCTCGTAACACTCCCTCTGCTCTTCACTCTGCTCTTTATCTCATTCTAATCCCAACTCATTTCATATGCTAAGTAAAAGCTTATATCCCTCTTCACTGTACGTACACACACACACACATCCCTCATTGCTGTGGTGTGATTATAAAATTAGCATAGAGGATGTTGTTGGAGCTGTGGAGTGCAGAAGCACTGTAGAGCTGAAGCAGGGGGTTGTGGTCTAATGTCTTGTCAGGTGGAGAAGTGGGGCTCCCAAAATCCCTCATGTCTGCATGTACGATGAGAACTCAACGCCAGGAACCCAGAGAAAGTTCCCACATGTCTCAGTGTCTCTCTCTCTCCTCATCTCGAATGGTTTCCTCGTAATCTAATTTGCATGTTCTCTTTTCACAGTTGTCACAGATGTTGCGAAGATTAGGAGAGAGCGGAAGAGAGAGAGAGAGATGACTCTACCACCCCGAGGAGGACGCAATGAGATGGAACCACTTCTCTGCTTTCCAGTGGAAAAACCTCTTCCTCCGTCAGAGTGACATCTGCTGGCTCGGTGGGGCGGGGCAGCTGGTGTTGTGAATCAGGCCGCTGCAATCCAGGGACCGGCTACTTCCCAACACCAGGGTCTCACCCTCACCCCTCACGTCCTCACAGGCTTTCACCTCCGGTTTGAAGGATTCAGTCAGCATATATTTTAAATCTGTGCTTTATACTTTCTTATGCTTGATGTAACTATCAATGTAATTATTTACTTGTAATATTAGGACTTTGTCCAAATCTGTATGAAATATATTTCATTTGCATCATATGCTCTTAAATTATGAATCAGAAAAAAAGTACCACGAACAAAACTATATCACACCCCATAAAAAACATACAACGAGGATAGTGACATTTATGATTAGAATAGTATTTTACCAAAATAAATCAATATATATTTCAAAAATATGTCTGTGGTTATTTTAATGACTTAGAAAATACTGTACCTGTTTAAGGCTGATGCTGTGTCTCTCTGCTGAAGTCTCTGCAAAAACTGAACCTCATATTGAATTGCTTTAGCATGAAGTATATTGCAAGTTGTTCTCCCTCTGTAGACCCTGGTCTTATAGGCTACAGCTGTACAGATACTTCATTATATAAGGTTTGTCTTTGAACACAATGCATAATGTCAAATATTCTCATTTTACATTGTAGGCATACTATATATATTTTTATGTAAAGGAAATATATATATATGTGTATATATATATATATATATATATATATATATATATATAAACACACACACACACACAATGTGCTAGCCCTGCTGCATAAACAGCTGTGCACATGCCTATGTGCTCAGTGTAGCAATAGTAGCGTATAGGACAATTAAGTGTACCTCTCTAATGGTCAAACCATGCTCTGGGGCTGCAGTAGCCATGACGGATGGACTCCAATCACTTCAGGATAATAATGTTTGATTCACTTTGTCCCGTAGAACTGAATCCCAGCACCACTCATTTGACAACCGTTACTGTGCATCCATATTTATTCACAAAATACTATGTATTGTATAATATGCTGCCCCTTCCCAGTATGTGCAATGGTCAGTTTCATAACTCCAATGTAGAATAGTCCTCCTACATTTTGTATGTTTTATACATCTCATAACAGTTTCAGGTGTAGATTTTTTTAAGATCTATGATTACATCTCTCCATAAATATTTAATGACAAGAATTAAAGTAATCACAAAGTTGCATCAAGCTGATGAAAAATATACCATGATTTATACCTTTTCTATGAAATATCTATATATAGTTTATGTGCATGTTTTATGTTTTATACCTGCCTCTGTAAATCTATTTTTATTTTCACTTTAATTTTCCACTTCTACAGCTTTATTCTAAAGAGTTATTTAGATTATGTCTAAATGTATTTATATAGTTAATGTATTTAGTCTCTCACTATTATTTTCGTTCATGTTTTCTTTATTCCAATCACTTTTATAATTTTAAAGGTAAACATCGGGATTACAACGGATTAAACTTCAGAAGAAAATTATAATATGTAGGTTACAGTATATTATAATAGGAATCTACTATTATATGAACATAAATACGAAAAACACACAGTGAAAATATTGCAACATTACATCCTTAATTCGCATGGCCAATTGAAATAGAAAGAAATATTCTCATATTTTAATATAACAGCAAAAGTCAAACGCACATCTCACGCATGCGCAGAGTGGCCAGCACACCTTCGTTCCCATGTCAATTTGTAGTTAATAAATCTGAGCATCAGGGAAAGATGAACAGTAGGGTCGCTCGAGACTAATCTTGACGTCGTCGCGCAGGTTTAATTATAGCGAGTTTGCATTTTACTCTAAATCACTTTTTTATTAAGAGAGTATTATTTTTTTAGCTTTCGATAGTCATTGTTTTAAATGGCAGCATGTTACCATCTTCTAACAGGGTAAAACTTAACCGAGCGGCGTTCAAAGACATTGTTGGGCAACCAGTGCCGCGGCGGAGACGACTTCAGAAGTCGTTCAATAATGTTACAACTGACTCCACAAAACAAGAGGAAAACCAACTAGTTTCTGAACCAGTGTCGATAAAAGACACGACCTCCCTCCCTAGCAGCAATGAACCTGTCCGAACCTCTAAAACAGAACAATTGGGCCCAGAAAACGTGACCGATACAACCGGTAACATCGCTGACGGAGAGCCGGAGGAGAATTGCGTAGGTACGCAGAAGGCAGGGAGAAGAAATCATTATCAGCCATGCAAAGGGAATGGTAGTGCGGTGGTTAATGAACAACAGGGGCCGTACACTAGAGGCAAGTATCAACAGAGCAAACCAAACACCAGGAGCAAGTTGCACAGCCTCAAAAAGTTCTGCAACCTCGGACTGAGGTTTACTTGTTGGCTGTGCACTGGCTCTGCTTCAGACAGTGCATTATTTAAACGGACAGAGATCCGCCGCCGTTTAAAGCCGGGGCGCACAATCTCCACAATGTCTTCTTGTCAAATGGAGTTGAGTAGCGGGGCCCCCTTGACCACAAGCAAGGCTACAAAGAACAAGACTCTGGTCGATCTAAAGCCTAATGTGGACAAATCTTCTGGTAGTTGTAAATCCAGACATGGGAAAACTCGTGTGGCCCGTGTTGCTAAAAGTGGCAGGGACAGAGCTAGAAAGGGTGGGAGCAAAGTGAAGGCCAGGCCCAATGGGTGTGATCCTCCTCAGCCTGCTGCTGTTGCAAATACAAGACAAGTGCAAACGGGAACAAGGTCGATACCCACTGGACTGTCAAGTAAGGTGCACTTTAGGCTAAAGTCTTTAGCCGTGTTGTTTGCTTACATTTGGTTAGTTGTCCATCAGTAAGCGTGTACAATAACTGGCATAACTGTCCAGCAAAGTTTTCAATTGAGGATATTTTGGTAGTTAAAAGCTTTTAGCTAACTTTTGGCTAATTGTGTGTTGGAACGTGCCAGATGCTAAGCTAACGGCGAGGCTAAATCATACCCTCACTTAACTAATTGAAGTGTTTTCTGTCAGTGGATAACGTAGGGATAATCTATATAATAAGTAACTTAAAACATAAAAAATCAGCTAGCTACACCCCATATATATATATTTTTTTAATTTATTTTTTTAAAATACTGAATTAAATAAGATACTAACTTGGCAGCTAATAGCAGTGAGGGAACGTCCTTCATGTCAGCTCACATTAACTGCCATGTTCTGCTGAGATCCTCTGCAAAATACTAGCTTAGACCTTTAGGGGTTTTAAAAGATTGCTTTTGGTAAGCCACAGCTAGATTGTTGATTTGTTGTGTCAGACTGAGCTGGATTTACCAATTAGATTTTTTGGTTGCTTGATTTATTATAAGGCTAGTTAAACGTTACATATTTCCATTGGGATGGTGTAATTTTCTCCACTCCAGTTTACCATATTGTGACAAAGTTGATTTAAAAACATGGTTTATTGGTGTTTGCCCATTTGGGATCGTCTTATCCACAGTCCAGAAGACAGTCCCAGATAACTGATTTGCTAAACCAACAAGTTAGGAAACTAAACAGTTTGACACCGCCTCCAAGAAAGCATACAACTCACCTTTTGTGTGGCTTGTCCGAGTTTGTTTTTGACTGTGGAATGGGCTCATTACTGCTCCTTGTAGCTGATGAGGGGGTGCGGAGAGGACAACCACTGCAGCTGCACTTTTTCGGCCAACTGCAGTAGATGTTTCCCACATTATAACACTTCGTAATGTAGAGTAATGAACCCATTACGGCTTGAATGATGACAAGATGCTGCACTAGAAAAAATGGCTTTGGCAAGCCACACAAAGGTGAAATTCCTGCTTTTATCAAAAGTGTTTTTACGAGGGAAAGGACTTCACAGAGGAGGATTAACAGGTTGATTTGGCAAATGCGTGTCTTGGTAACAACTGATAAAAGCCCCTCCCCTAAGCTTTTCGTCTCATCAACTGTCTCCCACAACCGCCAAAAAACATCTTTCTATGCTGATAGATTGGGTTCTGCTTAGTGCTTATTAGTTACAGATAGGGACTGATTATCTACTTAACAATTTTTTGTTTCCACTTGCAGACATTGATAGAAATATGCACCCAAGCCCCACAGGACTTGCTGGTTCAGAAGGATCTTTGAGAAGAGCTGTCAGAGCCTCCAGCTGTGGTGACCGTAAATACGTTTACTCTCAGCAGAAGACATTGTGTGAGCAAAGACAAAAAAGCAGTAGCCCAGGGCCAGAGCAGTCTACAGTTGATTTTAAGATCAAGAAAGGAAATGCATTCACTGAGACCTCTAAGAAGATTATCATATGGATAGACCAGTATCCGAAGGTGACGCTTTGCGACATAGCTCAAAGATGTGATGCTTTTAGTCGTGATTGCGGCTATGTGTTACCGGATGTTCTCAAAACCAAGGTTGTGCGGTGCTTCAAGCAGGACATGAGAGCTTGTCCCAGAATTCAGTTTGAGAAGAGCGTCTGTCCGTCTCAGAGCCTGACTGAACAACAAAGACACCGGAAAAGACGCACAGATGTGCAGATGTCATCGAGTCATTCCACGTGTCATTCCCTCAACAGTTGGACAAGTGAAGGCTCTGCAACTTCTTCTGCTTCTTTTTTACTAGGTGGAGATACACAAAAGGGGGAGTGCAGGACTGGCATGTTGGACAGAGATGTTGAGGAGGATCCTGGTCCAGGATCTTGCCTAATGGGAGCTGAGATTCACAGGGACAAAAGAATAAAGCTTGGGGATAGTGTTAAAGATGGGAGTTTGCCATCCACTCCAAATTTAGAAATCATCTGTTGCAAAGACCCAGCAAAAACTGACTCTAGGGACGAAGAGAAAACATGCCTTTGGATGTCTGCTGACAGTCAGTCATGTTTAGAGCATGAGGTTGGGGGCAGCAGCTCTTTTGGTTCAGCTGTGGAAGAAAACGGTGTCTGCAAGAAATCTTGTAGTGAGCTTGACAATCCCACAAAAACCGATGTAGCGCAAATGTCATCAGAACTGTCCTGTCAGAGTAATGAGGTGGACACGCGTAACCTAGAGTCATTCACCTGCCAGAGAGTGAGGGCCTATCTCCAAAAAACTAAATTTTCTTGTGCACGCACATACATGTCCTGGCCCTTCTCTAACAGTGGCCAGACCCTTACAGTACATACCGGTACCACAGGCTATCCAGCCGATCCATCAGCTAGACATGACAGCAACTCTCCATTAGATCAAAATGAGCCATGTTCATCCAACAACCGAACCAATGACTTGCTCCCAGATGCACCTACAGACGCCTCTTCAGGCACAGCCCACAAGGTTTCTCAACTAAACGGAGAGAAGCGAGTAGAGGATGGAGAGAGCATTTTAGCAGGGAGAAATGAGAAAACGGATGGTAATATGTCTTCATCCTCTTTGGAGTTTGCACCTCACGTCATGGGGGCAAAAGAATCATTAGTAGGTCTTCTCTCAGATACTGCTACCCTTTCCAACCCAAGTCAGCATGGAGAAGAGTCTGACACCGACACAGTCTCGGCCTCATCTTCACCAGTTAATGGACCTGAAAGTGACAGCTCCATGTCTACCCCTTCCCCCTCATCACTTGGCCTGGTTGACTGGGAAACTGCCACTACTTTGTCTCCCGTGTCATCTCCATTTACACATGGTTTGAGCAGCCTGTCTGCCACACCATCCCCTTTCCCACCTTCATCGTCCCTACTGAAGAAAGTCAGAGGGGTTGAGTTGGCTGAGGCTCATTCTGCAAGCGCGTCACCCAAATGTACGGTCAAAGCTGTAGAAAAAGCATTGTTCTACTGTGAAGAAACCCAAATGACTTCATGGACTCCTCCAAACAACTCTGACGCCTTTGAATCATGTGATTCCTCCCTCCTGCTCCCTCAAGATGACCAAGAAAGTGACGAAGGGATTCTCACAGGCCGCAGTCCACCAATACTGGAGCCATATTATAATACAAGCCCCTTTAACCATGCTCTTTTCAAGGAGAGATCATTGCATAACATCCGCACAGAAAAGTGTGTAGAAACAGGCTCAAATGAGTTTATGCTTCCACCACTGCTCTCTCCTGTCACTTCACCACAACGGCGCCCTAGAAAAAGCCTCCTGCCCCAAAGCCCAGGCTGTTCAGATGAAGAGAAGGAAATCAACAACACCAGAAAACACAAAATATTACCTGGATGTCACACGCTACACACTGTGAATATATATAATAATGAAAACTCGGATAACCTAAATTATCTTGAGCATTGTAGTAAAGAGATGGAAGGAGTCTCAACAAATAACAATCCTATTTTAAGGGATCCTCAGTCTTCTCCAAGTAATGCCGAAGATGTGGATGATGGTAATGATGAAAAGGAAACTGGTTGTGAATATGATGTGGAACAGGGTAACAAGAAATCTGAAGAAATTCCCTCCGACCCCAAAATAAAGGAAACTCTTACCTCGGGTGCTCTGACAAAACCCAGCTCTTCTCCCAGCAGTGATGACGATGATGGTGGAGCCTTCAGTGATGAGAGACAGGCCTGCTCTACTAGAGAAGAGGGATCTAGTCCATCTGAAACAGCAAGCAGTGAAAGTGATGAAACCGATGCAGAGGCAACTGGTGATACTCAGGGCGGCATTTTGGATGAGTTCACAGCTTACGAACAGGATATCCTGCTTGTTGATGTGATCCAGGACGACCCAGAGCTGTTTGAAAACGTGCCCCAGGAAAGATTGCTGAAGCTAGGTCCCACCAGAGTTACTGAGTCCCCTAAAACCAGACCTATTGGAGTGGTGAAAACGCGGTTGCCCAAGATAGGTGAAGCATTTCTGGAGTTAAAACAAAGGTAAGCTCTCATATTTGATAGCATTTCCTTACAGTCACTGATTTTAGTTGTGTATTTAAAAATTATTACAAATGAAATAAAACTTAAATCTTATTTGTGTTTCAGCTTGACCCCAGTTCAATGCGACAGTCCTGATATCACAGGTATGACCAGTGCACCAGTAAGGGGAAAAACGGAGCAATCTCAGTCATTTTAAGAGAAAAGTTAAAAACCTCTTCAACAGAAGATGTATTTAGTGTACATTTCTGATGCTTAATTCTGCTTGCAGGCATAGCTAATGTACCTATATCAAGTTTGTAACTTTTGTGTAACCTTATGTTAAAAAAAAAAAAAAAGAAAAAGATTAGTCCTTTTTGAAAATTGAATTTGCATTGTGTGTGTGTGTGTGTGTGGAATGTGATCTATTTTATCCGAAGATCATCTCATGATTCTTTTCTTTCTTTCTTCCCGGTGTGCATTTTACAGATGAGAGCGACAGCAGGCCATGGAGACCTCAGTGTAGCAGCACCCCTTCTGAAACGCAAAGCAACACATGGCCTGCTACAGAACAGCAAACCAAAAACTTGGTAATGTAGTGGGTTTAAAGTTGTGTCATGTAGTGGACAAGTTTCCCGGGACAGTCTTTCAGCATGTTACTGCAAGGCACAAAACATAAACAGGGTATTTTCTGCAGAAATGCCCCCTGTGCCTCCCCAGACTAACATTACAAAAACTAAATAACCAAGAGTGTTTGTTACCTTTCAAAATAATAGTCCTAGCTTAAAGCTTCATTGCGTAACTTTTTGATATAAATGAACGTTTGTTACATTCAAGCCATTGCCAAAATGAGTTGCTACAAAGCTAAAGACTATCTGCTCCACACAACTCTCTCTGTATTTACTCAGTATGGCTGTGTTCAGAAGATTATGACTTTCCTGTGAAGATAATTACCTCTTCTGAAGAGTCTATCATGTTTTTTGAATCCTTGAACAGGGTCAGCCTGATGCCAACAACAATCATGTCATCAGAGTCCTGGAGAGGTAGCTGTTTGCACACGTCGCACAATGAAACATTTCTTCGGCCCACTTAATCCGTCTTTGTTTTGATGACCACTGTCTTTATGTCCTGTGATAGGGGCCGGCTCGTTCAGCCAGTAAACTCCCTCCGTAATCCCATCCCTCCACTTATTACCTCAAGAGATGGTGAGGGGTTCAAACTGGTGTCTCTTGTTTGCATGGATAATTCCTAATTTTGTCATTAATTTGCCAATGCAAATGCTACCTCCAGAGTTCCTTATTTAACTCTTGAGCTGCTGGGTATGACTGTTCCTTTGCTCCTCTGCTCTCTCCACAGTGCCATGGATCCCAAACCCAGCAAACATCACAGCATTCAAGCGACAGAAATCTAATGTTGTAAGTGTTCAAATAAAGAACAGTCACTGACAACAAAAAGGCCTCATTTATACACATTTATTGGCTTTAGCATGGATTATATTTTCTAGTTATTCCAAAGAATCGGACCAAAATGAATCCGTGCTACATATACTTAACATAAAAATCTTACTAAGTACCTAAAAGAATGCAGAATGAGGTGATATAGTTCCTACTGTATGCCAGGTATCCTCTTTTCTTTTGATATGAAGTTAGAAATTATTTTATAATGAGACTATTGTGATTTATTTTAATTATAGACAAGTTGGTATTAAGGTCTGCTTTAGAATAAATTGCGTAGCGTTGGGTATAAAATAAATAGTTTACCTTGTTTAACATTTGTTTAGTTTTATCTAAACAATGTGCATTGATGGAGGCAGACAATGAGTGCTGGAGATGTATTACAAAGACGCTCAGCTTGTTAATAATATGATATTTAATAAAAACTTGTTGAATATTCTCCTGCCACAGGCTTTTAAAAAAAAAAAAAAAAAAAAAATGTAATGTAGCAACTTCTCTCCCTCTCTAAACCCTCAGTACTGCAGGCAGTACTTCAGCGAGTCGCTGTCCTGCGGGTTCAAGATGTGTCGCTTCCAGCACGTGCCTGTGGACGGGGACGAGAAGGTACGCTCAAATAATATTTTCATAGCTTGCCAGCATCATGCCAAACAATGAACACACTGGAGCGCTTTAAGGATCTTTTACTTTCCATTTTCCTTCATCAAGTAAAGGAAATTAAGTAGACGATCAACTTTTGATTTATGAGTCAGTTATAGAACTGATGTGTAAAGCCACTGACTGGAAAGTGGAGTCATTCTTACCCTCCAGTCACATTAGCTACAAGAGACAGCGACAAAGCGACAGGTTGCCATTCATTTTCAACGGGAGTGGCAAGCGATGAGCCTGTCACTGCCACAAGCAAGGCGGGGCCGAAATAGACAAGAAGTCTATTTTATACAAATGCTGAGCGATGTGACAAAGCGGACTGCCAATTGGAGTGAGGCAGCGTGACGTATGTACGTTGGTTGCTCGAGTCAAAGAAAATCATTCAAGGGGGCGGAAACGCTTCAGGACATCGTATTTCTGTATATATCTGACATGTTTGGCATTTTATCTCATTTATTTTGTAACTTCTATCTGAAGTGACTTTTAAGACGTGCTTGAAGGTAGCACCGAGAGTTTACTGTTGCCAAGCAACCAGGAGTAGGCTAGGCATGCCCAGGAGCGCCCACAAGCGAGTGTGTGTCGCTCTCTTTTGTAGCTCATGTGACTGTAGGGTTAACGCTAAAAGCTTGCAGTTGGGTGTTGATCACAGAGGAAAACACATGCTCTGTTGTGCCATAGCTGTAATTCCACTCTAAATTTCAGAATTGTGGAGTCACCTCACTTTTCCCCCTCTTTCAGTTGTGCATTGAAACGGTGATACGGTTCACCAAAAATCCAACGTGTCTTCAAAAAGCAGGTGAGTTTTTAATGTATCTAATAATTTAACCCTAAATGGGCACAGTTTATACTGTGTTCATGGGGGATTATATATAGTGTGAATGTTACTCCTAAGCAAGTGCCTCTGTTTGAATGTCCATATCATCTCTCCCCCTAAACTCACTGTTCTCCTTTACCTTATTTTTTTTTTACTTTGCTGCATTATCTATCTACTCTACCTGTCTGACTCCATGGGTGTCTGTCTCCAGGAGCTGTGTTTACAGGCTACTACCAGAACAACCCACCAGGAGTGTACTTCTCCATGCCGGTGCTTCTGTCACTCCTCTGGGCTCTGCTCAAAGCTGGCATGGTGTCTGATGTCTTCTCAGTCCTCAGTGTCAGCTTGGATCACAAGATTGTGGTCAGTGTGGTTTTCATCCATCTTTTAACAACAATGTCATGCTGCAGTACACTGTGTAGTCCAGTAGAGGGCTATTTGGTATGTGCAGAGAAGCACTAGATGGTTACATATGGTTGCGTGTATATTCAAATAACCCATTACCACTATAGGCTTATAAATAATAATATAATATTCCCCTTTTCGTCTCTTGCTAGCCTGGCCATGAGTTCTTGCTGGCCCTCTTTAACATTGTGAGAGAAAAGGGTCTCATCGGTGTTGTACCTGAACTCATGCAGCTCACATTCAAGGTATCTCGACTTCTACACTCTTACCGTAGGGCAGTAGGATCTGTATATTATTATTTTTTGTATATGGAAAAATGTATTGTGCATATATGTTGACAGATGGCCGGTGCCGGCCTAGTGCTGAGTTTGGACTGCCTTGACTGTGTGAAAAACACTCCGGAGTTCCAGCAGACAGTCAATCCAAACTCAAGTAACTACAAGTAAGTGGATCTTCAATTCACATCGCTCTACAACAAAAGTAGTTAATTATCATCCATACTTATTTATGACTCTTATTTCTGAAATGTTGTATTATTTATTTATCTTTGTGGACAAGTTGTATAAGTGGCTTACTTAACTTAATAACTATCTTTGTATGTATCATAAAAGGTTACCCACCAGTGCACGCTTTCCAGAGTACCTGAACTTAGCCCATTCCATTGTGGAAATAGAGGTTTGTTCTTCTCTCCAGAAGATTACTTTTGTCAACTTATGACAAGGATGAAATTGTTTTGTGTTCCATCTGTCATTGTATTCAGGCCTGCCTTTATCTTTCAGCTGTGTACCAAGCAAGAGGACTGGAGGCGGATGGGGGTGGTTTTCAGGTCCATCTGCCAATCCAGCAAACATCCCAACCAAGTGGGGCGAATCAGCGGTCGCATTGCCATAGCGCTCCTGTCTGAGAGCAAAGACAAGTTGTCATTGCCCTTTGTTGCTTTCGCTGAGACAGGTGAGACCTGTGACACTATATATATATATATATATATATATATATATATATATATATATATATATATATAAAATTGCATTTGTTTCCAAAACATAATTGCTGATAATTTGATTATTCTGATTTGTAGTGTGTCAGAATGAAGGTGAGGACAGCCTGATCACAAGCTTTTTAGGCAGAATTGGAGTCTCGCTCATGTTAAGATACCACAAAACGCATCAATGGGCTAAGGTAAATAAACCGTCTTGGTGTGTTTTCACACCCTTGTCTCTTATTTACATCTGGGCCTGTATTCACAAAACCTTTTTATCTTAGCACTCGGAGGACTCCTAAATAGCACTGAAAGTTTCTAGCGTCCCTGATTTAACATGACTCGTCAAATATTTACTACATGCGGAATTCTAAGTAATGACAACAAAACTGTAGGCACATCCACATGGTACAAGCCTTCTGTGATTGTGCACCACCCCCACCCCTCCTCCACACAGTTACTTGTAGACAAGGAGGACACGGAGGCTTAAAAAAACATGATGGACTCTACAGAAGAGGTAATTATCTTCACTTGATTTTCTGCGCGCGAAAGTCGCCGGACAACACCAGTTTCTGAACATAGCCATAATGAGAATTACAGAGAGTGTTTTGTGGAGCTGATAGTCTTAATTAGCTCTGTATCCACTCTGGCAATAGCTTGAACGTAACAGACGTTCATTAATATCAAAAAGTGACGCACTAAAACTTTTAAATATGTGTGCACTTAAGTGTCAGCTTCTTACATCTGGCAGCTCATAAAAAAATTAGTAGGTATCCATATAAGAAGCCTTGTAATTATCAGACTACAATAACTGAAAGTGAGAGATGCAAACGAAAACCAAACTGGATGCAAGAACAGCTTTTATTTCTTGCCCAACTTGTGCATGAGAGGAAGGACATTATTAAAGAAAAATAATTCTAAATGTTGGCGTGATTACGAGGCGGATTGCCAGTAGCAATTGTTTGTGATTTCCTCCTAGTCACTTAGGAGTCCTCCTGACTACTTCTAACTCTTCATAGATTTAGGAACTGGTATACTCTATATACTAGAGTAGACTATACTGGAATACTCTTAGACCAAAAATGTAGAAGTCTTAAAATTAGGACTTGCACGCACAAATGTTTATTTTTAAAGTAATTCCTAAATCAACAAGTTGGGAGCTACTTTTAGTCTAAAGATGTTTTGTGAATACGGGCCCCAGATCTCTGTCTTAACCTGCCAGCCACCTCGAGTCAGGACGGCCCTGGAAATGATGTGTGTGCCTGTTGCACAACATTCATGATGCAGGGGCTGTCTTAACTTAATGGAGTTTACGTAGCCAGCTATGATCTGTGTTTTTAAATGTAAATAGCTTGCTAGGTTACATTTTAACAACTTGGTTTTTTTTAAGGTTATAATTTGTCACAGAACATAATATTCAAAGCAACACTATATAACTTTTAGCTGCAGCTGTAGTTCCAATGAGACAACCTGTAGGGGGACGGTCTTGTCTCATTGGAACTACAACTCTCATCGGGTAGTGTGAGTTGTAGTTCCAATGAGACAACCTGTAGGGGGACGGTCTAAAAGTTACATAGTGTTGCTTTAAGATGCAGCAATGTTGCTTTATTTTGTGTGTGTGCATGTAAGGGTCGTAGGGTGGTGGAGGTGCTGTCCATTTCCAAAGTCAACTACTCCACACTGAAGGGTTTGTTTGGGAATGAGGATGGAGCAACACGCTGCTACCTGGTCACCGTGGCTACTGAGCTCTTTCTCCTGAGTGGCAGCTTGGAGGGAGCTCTAAACACACTCCGAGGTAATGGCTCTGACCCTGGAGTAAATAGGTAGCCACGATTGGTTGGCCTGACCATGTAATGCATCAAAATGTAACCTGTGTTTCTACTCAGTGTAAGCACCCAGTTTTTCACCCGGGGGGGTCACATTTTCGCAACTCCATGTTGGTGACCTGTATGGCAAGCCATGTTAACATTTAATAGAACCACACTCCTATCTTATAATTACCTAATTAACATTTTTAAATCCATAATAGCATTTCTTCTATTCAAAATTATATAAGAATGGTAATTAAAGAAATCCAAAATAACATTCTTACTAGTAGAATTTTTGATTTGATTGTCAAAACTAAATTCAAGATATCTTTAAATCCTTAAAGAGAAAATTGGTTGTTTTTAACATTTAATAGCTAGACTGGATATTTTTTGCAGATATCCTTAGTTCATTTCTTTCTAAAGCCCTATTCACACGGGATTAGTACCATCTGGGGACTTCGTGGGATTTAGAAATTACCCCCCCCACACACACACACATCTGAACAGGATTTTGAGTCTGAAATGGAGTAGGACGCTGATGTAGCTTAGTCTGTTACAAACATTACAATGAATCAAGATCTTAATAGATTACCATTTAATGGTATACAACAGCCCTATGCTATTTTTTTGGATAGGTAGTTTTGTAGATGAAACTTCTATCTGTTAAAATATGCCTTTTGAAAAGTGCGTTTCACTTTTTGTTTATGCATCTCTTAATTCAGAAAACAAATGGTTCCTGAGTTCGTGCTCGTGGCCGTGTGAGCCTGCTGATCTGGAGAGCAGGAGTCGTGTGTTGATGCGTCTGGCTGAGAAAACCTCTCACAGAGACACGCTGGAGGTCCTCTGTAATCTCCCTGGGCTCAAAGAGCCAAACGGTGAGAGGGGAAAACAATATTCTCATTGCTTGTAATGTTCAGAATCCCAGTTTCATCACTTTCAGTCAAATATGCTATAATATACCTGTACGTTAAGACAAACATGTATTAGACACACAGACAACACATCCGGTTCGGCAAAGTGCTGCAAATGCGGAAATGCCTTAAACCTGCATTCTATCTTAATTCCAGCAGGGGGCGAGACGTGCGGTTGCAAAAGGAGGTCGGTTTCTGTAGAAGTCTATGAGAAAGTGACCCACTTCTCACTTGATTTATGACCTCAGTAAACATTTTCATAATGAGTTTATGGTCTCAATCGCTAGTTTTAAGTCTTCTGCAATACAGAATGATGTTCATTTTTTTGAATTATGGTCTCATTTATTTTAAAATCGGCGATAAAGCAGGGGGTGTTTTAGGGCGTGGCTGATGTGATTGCCAGTTAAAGTGTGTAACGTAAGAGTGTAAGGGCCCCTCCCTCACTCCTCCCTCTGGTCTAAAATCGTCACATCCACAACCAGGATGGCTGCGCCTGTAACGGCAAACTCGACGACTCATAGCAGATCTCCACAAACCAATGGGTGATGTCACACATGCTCTGTCCATTAATATACAGTCTATGATTAGACAGTACCAAGACCCATTTGATTGGGGCCCAGACCTGTCACTTGTTTGACTCAGTTGTGAATGACAGAAGTCAAACCTACGAGCTCACTACACTTTCCAACCATTTCATAATGACTCACGGTTCAGGGAAGTCGACTTGCTTTTTACTATAATCCTTGGCAGTAATTGCTGTAGTGTTGCTTGCCTGTCAGCAAATTTGAATAGCAAAAGTAAGCACCAAACATTGTTAGTAATTGAAATACAAGCAGCATCTGAGCAGCAATGTCTGCGGAGTGGAGAGGGGTTCACCCTAACCCATAGGTAAGTACACTAGTTGTACTGGTGGTAGGTACTAGAGCTGTCAATCTATTAAAATATTTAATCTGGATCAATCGCCAATTAATTGCAATTTTTTTATCTGTTCAAAATTTACCTTGAAGGAATAATTGTCAAGTATTTAAGTTACTCTTGTCAACATGGAAGTAGACAAATATGCACGCTTCATGCGAATGTATATATTTTTTTGTAATATAATATTTGTAATAGTCTGACATATTTATATCTCTCTGGTCATGCTTAGTGAAAATAATTGCAGTGTATGCATCCGCCTCTGTCTGTAGTCACCACTTAGCCTCACTCACTGACTTTCCCACAGCACGATCTGATTGGTTACCTATCACAAGTAATAGCCAATCAACACCACTGAAGGCTGCTGTGCCACAGACTCAAAGCTGCTCCGGTGAGCGAGCACAGCTACAGTATGTGTTGAACCTAAAAGGCAAATATATTACAAAAGTTTCAATAAGCGTCAGAATGCTCTATGCTGAAGTTGGAAAACAGAAAAAGAAAATCACGAAAGGAAAACGGTAGTTTCTGGATGTTCAGTTCTATAAGTAAGAGAGCTGCAATGAGAGAGAGGGAATGAGGTGGTGCCGGTACGCAGGCAAGCGATGTGACCTGCGACAAGATTATCATAGTTAAAATGCAGCGCAGTTACGATACAGACAATTTACAAAGCCACGGCCGAGCGACGTGTAGTTACATTTTGAAATACATGAAAAAGCCTCCGAATCTGAATTGAAAACATTTACAAGCAAACACATTTACAAAAAATAATGCCCATAACCGGTTTCAATAGATCTATCTATCTATGAATTCAACATAGATCAATCGATCGATCGCACATTGAACCTCCTTTGGACCTGTTAAAGGTCCAGTGTGTAACATGTTTAGTTATTCATTACCAAAACCTGTGTTGCCCGTTCACAAACTTGTCCTTGTTCATGAATATGTACCACCACCATCAATTCCAAATATTCCTTTTGGCTTGAAATTTTACATTTGCATTAACTAGGGTAGACGCTCCATATTCATGCGCCATCTTGAAATACGTTAGCCGGTAAGGGACATACACAACATACTCGCATTTCGCGTTTTCGTCACATCGTTGACGTCCAACTTACAGGTGCTGCTAATGGGTATCGTAGCTTCCCGGCCCCGGCAAGTTTGAAGAAGGAAACGTGGAGGACCACACGTATTCAAAATCCAAATTTCAGGAACAGGAGTCTTCTTCTTCGCCCAGAAATGGAAAAAACTATTGAAAAGAGCAAGAGCCTGGCTTTTTCATTCACTTCACTGACAAACCAGAGAACTGTACAGTTACACCTGGCTTCATGATCAATTATAACCAAACTAGCGGAAATGCAAAAAGCTAAAACAATTGTGGCCTTAAAACAAATTTGCGTTAATGCAACAATAAAGCGACCGCCCTAGTAGTTACTGTACGTAAAGCTAAAAGATAACTCCCAATGTGTTTCTGGCTACAGCCCCCAATATAATTTAATGTAATTGGATGTTTTGTTTTCCTCAGACTCGGTCGATATCTCCAGGTATGGTCCTCTGTTTAACTCTCACCTGCAAGTGTGTGTGGACCGACAGATACTTCCTGTAGCTTCAGACACTGTGGACTTCATGCTCTCTAAAAACCTGGCAGTTGACAATGCTTTGCTGCAGATGCTTTTGCAAAAACTAGGCAAGCAAAACCTCTGGCTCCGGGCTCGGGAAGTCTTCAGACGTAAGTGTAACAGTCTGGTTTGTTTGCTTCGCCACTTATATTCATACGGATCATACACACAATTTAGGAAAAGCAGAAAGGTAAGACAAATGAATGACTTTGACAGTTGTCAAACTTTTAATTCAATGGTTACACCAATGTGTGTATTCATCAGACTCTCTGAGTGTGGGGTACTACCCAGGTGTGTCGGCTCCTCCTGGTTTTATGGCCCTGATCGTCCCCTGCCGACTGGGGGAGGTGGAGCTGGCTCTCGCCTTTGAGATGTTCATCACGGTCAACGCAACAGGCATTTTCCACCTTTCAGAGACCACCACTTCCTCTCTCAGCATCACTCTCAAAAGGTAATGTGTGTGTTTGTTTGGGGGAACACTGGTTGCATGGTGTGATCTGTATTAGAGGATAGATACCCGAACCGAGCCCGCCAGGTTCGGACAGATGTTTGGACATGATGTTCGGGTTCAGGTCAGGCTCGGTCACATCAGCGCGTTAAACGTTTTAAATTTAAAAAAGCAAATTATGTAGGTGCGCGCCTGTGTTAACATGCACTTGTTGCCCCATGTGCGCTGATGCGCTCATCTGTTGACATTTCCGAAAGCCTTCTTACAGTTGCTTAATAAAAGCCGTCTTTCCACACAAACAAACGTACATGTGTCATTAGTATGAGAAAAAAAACGAGATTTTAACGGTGTCTGGCTCAGCCATAAATATCTTAATGCCTGTCGGGCTCGGGCCGGGTTCTGTTACTGCTCTGTCAGACACGGGCCGGGCTCGGACAGAAAAATGCGGCCCGATCCGCACTGTATGTACATGATGGTCCTGCTTCCTCCTCTTCCAGGACTCAAAGCTGTGAGAGCGAGTACCTCTCCGCTGGTAGCCGCATCCTCTCTGCAGCTTGCATCCCTCAGCCCAAACTAATTGTTCACTACACGGCAGTTAACTCGTCACAGGATCAAGTGTTCACACTTGACGTTTCCTCCGCTCGATGCTGGCTCCGCCACAATCATTTGTGGGCCAATGAGGTGTGGATGCACTGAACCAAACTGTTATTCCCCTGCAGTATCTGAAAGTACTTAAACTTTCCTTTCCCTGGAAACCTCATATGTTGAGAGACATCAGGTGACTCAACCAATGAAATCAGGAAAACAAACGCATGAACATTTCTGTTGGCTGTACGTTTGTAACACTAATGGTCATAATTTTAATTTAGCCTTTGACGAAGAAGCAGAAAATCACAGACGGACACCAGAACTTTACAATGTTTTATTTTTATTTTATTTATTTATTTTTAACAAAAGATAACTTTTTGTTCAAATTTGTTTCAAAATATGTTTACGGATTTTTTTTGTTAATTGTTTCCTGAAGAGTTCTTCAAGCCACTTTGTCTTTGCTATATGTCACTCAGTGTTTGTGTGCTTTACTATTTGAAAAAATAAGTCCGTTTGGGAACAGAGTCCAGCATAATTTTGTAGGATTGTTGTTGCAAGTACTAGATTTAGTTTATAATAACAATGTAAATAACATCTGAGTGTGTGTATATAGGTAAATATTTATAATGTTTAGTCATTGACAGTATTATGTTTCTGTATTATCTTGATTGTCAAAACCTCTATTGTTGCTTGTTCAAGAGCTGTGATTGACATTTTCTTTGTATGACGTTTTTATAAAAGAAAAAACCCATTGTTCTGAAGTTTTTGTTTCTTCACAAAATGAAAGAAAATACTGAAACAAATATTTTCTGGAATAAAAGTTAAAATGAAGGTAGCTAGTTAGAATTACACTGCCATTGTTTTTGTTTATATGGAAGGTATTACCAGCATCATTGCTCAATTCCAATTTCCTTCTTAATATTGTGGCTCTCTTCACAGCAGCTGCCTTAAGTCCACAAGGGAATCCGTTATTGATGACTGGTAGGGCTATTGAAGACCCCACTACTGGAAAATCAAAGTGAAAAGGGTGAACCTTTTTAGCACAATGTCCAGTTCAATGTTTGACAGTGTCCTTTTGCATTCACAGTTGATTGGACTAATGACAGTGCTCTAATTGAAGACAAAAATCTTTTGCGTTGATGTCCAGCTGACTCATGATTAGCCTATTGAGCCCTTATCCCATATGATGGTAGCTACATTTACATGGAGCCTCTCTGTCTGTACCATGGAATAATAATCAAATGGTAATTTAACCTAAATGATAATGTCCACAGGGTCCATGGCTGCTGTGACCGAGCCAGTGCGAATAGATAGCCTGGTCAATCAGAAGTCTGTTTGCGTTGCTGGTGATCCACCAGCACTGTTTAATCAGTTTTATGGTCTATATTATTCAGACCTACATGCTCTCCAGTGCCTTTTTAGTGAGAAAATGAGTTTGTAGTAGCTGAATTCTAAGCCAACACAGCCATTTTCACATAAAAAAATAAAAATGTCTTATTGGCTTAAATGCAGTTTCTCATTTCCTATGGTCACATGGTGACGTCAAAGAACTGCATATGGCTGGCATCAGCCGCCTCTCCTTGCACATCTTACCTCCGTTTCTGTGCATTTGGTTACACGTCGTCGAAGCCTAGTGTGAAGGTGTTACGGATCAACTAAACCACCAGGGGGAAGTACTGAGCTGTGGATTTTTTTATATATATACACACACACACACACACACACACACACACACACACACACACACACACACACACACACACACACACACACACACACACACACACACACACACACACACACACACACACACACACACACACACACGTGTCATGTGAGGCGAGTAGTGATGTAAGACATGATTAGCTAATAAAGATGTGTAGGTGATTAAAGAAGTGTTCAATAGGAGATGCTGGTGAAATTAGAAGAAAATAGACATCTGCCTAGATAATTGAAGTTAACCTGGATGATGGTAAAACTAATGGTAACAGTCACTTTACAACATAAAGCCCACCAATATCATAAAAACAATTGCCCAGATGCTGAAATTGCCATTCTATGGCAACAATTACAAGTCTAAGATGACCAGAGCGAAATAAAAGATCTCATTGGCGACCACTTTTGTGCGAAGCGAATATAACAAGTAACACAGACACTGATGTTGTATTATTGTAGTCCTATTCAGTGCTGCAGAAAGTGGTTACTCATAGAATCATGTAGTGCACCTCCCTCCCATTTCTACAGATATCTTAACAATTGCCAACAGCTACATCTAGATTTCCACCCATGTAGCAAAAACGTTTGTTTTAACATTAGGGGCACACATTATAACCAGGGTGTATGGGTCGTGACCCACCCCGCCCCCCTCCCGAAATCTGGGTGAATGTGTGCCTTTTCTGCATGCAAATGTCATGTAATAACTATTATTCATTTATTAGTCTTGCCACAGCATTTAACCCGGCCAGTTTTGATTAAAAATTACGCATATGGTTATTTATTTTCCTACTTCCTAATATCTTTCTGAAACTTATTAAATTGTAGATGTTGTATAGGATGTTACTTACCAAAATAATTTTTTTTTTTTTTTTTTTTGTAGATGCACTTGAGAAAATGTTTGGATGGTAATTGTTCTAGGCCTACATCCTTCACTTAAAAACACAACGTCCAAATGAAATAAATATCCTGAGTCCTAATGGTCACTGATGGTCCTTTAACTTTTCCTAGTGTGTAGTCATATCTATGGTGTGTAGTGTGTGCATGCCTCAACCTTTCTGACCCCAGTGAGCAGCGCTTGCACGCGCGTACGTGCAAAATGACCACACTCCCCTCACTGCCGTGAACGAGCGTTTGACGCACACCCCTTTCACCTCCCTAGGGCGGAAGTGGGTCCATTTTCCCCTCAATCGGATAAGAGCGGCTCGAGAACGCGCAGCCCGAGCAACGCGCAGACACGGAGCACCCACCTTATGTTAACGTTAATGTTAATTCCCCGAGAGTAAACAACGCCAACAACAACGAAGTAAGGGTCGCAATTCAAGCTCCGTTGGACCGAGTTTTTCCCAGTTGTAGGGCACCATTTTCCACGCTGCGCATTCCTCCGTGCAGGGAGCCAGAGAGGAAGGGAAAACCACCGACGGACAGAACGGGCAACGAGAGCTGGAAGCGGCCTCTTTACGAGGCGGACCGGGGAATTCACCCACAAAGGCTTGTGATAGACGTCCTGTCTGTTGTTTTGGGTGTGTCGGAGTCTCCCTGTGTTTGTTTTGATGACCAAAGGCACATTATGAGACCGTTGCTTTGATGAATAATTTACGGTCTCGCGGTCCGAGGCTCGCGTTGCGACTACCAACCCAACGTTGGCTGCGCCCGACGCCGCCTGAATGGGCCCAGATGGTGGACTAGAGAGAAAAGGCACCACGGGCCTTAATTGGGAGCGCAGGAACTAAAACAAAATTAGAAATACTTCGATACTCGTCTGGGTGCTGTTTCGTAGCCCGGTAGTCATGTTGCAGAGTCGGTGGGGGAGGAGAGACGGAGCCCCCACTACTTCCACGCCATCCAGTTTCGGGTTTATTTTATGAGCCACCATCGGACACTTTTTCTCGCTCATTGTAATCTTGCTGGTCTTATCTGAACGTGTGACGCGGATGCTTCACTCACGCCTTACACAATTGAATTGATATGATCTTAACAGCCATAGTGTTTTTCTTTTTGTTACCTCAGAACAATCTTTGAAGAACTGCCTAGCTCCTTGTTCTGCATCAGGTCAGAGTTATACAATACACAGACAAATCAGTAAGTCGATGAGCACCGTTTTCATTGTTGAACTTACTTTAATACCTCATGAATCTACCTCAAATACAACTTAATTTTCTACACAACGGGCCGATGTGTCCCCAAATAAATACCTCAACCTCATCGCTGCGCGTCTTGTAAACTGAGTCTGTATTTCGGTAATGCTGCAGATGGCTTCGTTCCCAGACACGGACCTGCAGACCTGCCCGCTCTGCAAGGAGCTGTGCGGCTCCTCTGCTCCAATTTCTTCCAGCTCTTCTACCTCTTCATCTTCCTCACATACCTCATCCTCCTCCAGCCAGACCAACAGGAGGCTCCACGTCCTGCCCTGCCTCCATGCCTTCTGCAGGCAGTGCCTGGAGGGCCAGCGCAGTCCAGGGGACCCGCTGAAGCTGCGGTGCCCCACCTGTGACCAGAAGGTGTGCATCTCTGAGGCTGGAGTGGACTCCCTGCCTTCCTCCAACTTCCTCTTCAGCAATCTGCTGGACGTGGTGGTGAGCTCTGAGGAGCAGATTCAGAACAAGAATGGCCACCACAACCACCGGGGAGGCTTAGGTGGAGGCTCCTCTGGCTTCCATCATCCTAATCATGGAGGCCTGCTGCATCCTCACCACCTGGGAGAGCCTCAGTGCAGTTCCTGCGACGAGGAGAACCCAGCCACCTCCCACTGCCTTGACTGCCAGGAGTATCTGTGTGACAACTGTGTGCGGGCACACCAGAGGGTGCGGCTGACCAAGGACCACTTCATCGAGCGCCTGGGAGAGAACCTCCACCTGGGCCGCATCAATGTCAACAACAAGCCGAGCCAGCCAGGGGTATCGGTGTCTCTCGCCCAGTCCTTGCAGAACAACTTTGCCCTGCTGTCCCTCTTCCAGGACCACATGAGCTTCTGCCAACACCATGACAATGAGGTGAGTAGAGCATAAGAATATATCTACTGCACCTAGGAAGACAGAAGACAGGCTGTATGTGTTCATTCATAAGAAAAACACATTTTATAAATGGATGGAAAATATTTGCACATCTCACAGAAGTAATAATTTTTTCTTATCTGTGTTGTTGAAAGTATAATTAATAACATGTATTACACACACCCCTATAGTGTAGTAGTGTTATGTGTGTAGTATAGAACCATACTGGGGGCCATATGGCCTTAGGTTCAAAGGGAGCTGAGTGGCTCTTCACCTAGTTCCCCTGGAGACGAACAGGCACGTGTACTGAGCTGGATTTACACACATGTATGTACACGCACGCACACACTTATAAGCATTGACACATGCAGAGTCTGGTTAATCTGTACCACACTATCCATTCAGGATAGAGAGGCCCCTGTAGTAACTGCACACATGTTTCTATGACTGTTAGAAGTTCTGTCCATGGACATATTATGGATATCTAGGTTTTCCCTGATAATGGGAAAGACAAGTTGGAACTCAGGGCCCAAAGGGCTTTTTCCAGACCATGTGATCTAGACAAAGTAAACTTCAAAGGCCTGTAAAACAGGAAAGCAGCTTTGTCTTGGTTTAGTCATATGGTCAGGAAGAATAACAAATAGCATTGGTAGGGGGTCTTGGAATGTCATTTTTGTACCACTTCTGGTTTCTGTTGAGAAGCTCAAGGAAGTTCTCCCTGCTTCTGGATAATACACTTTTTGCCCAAAAGAGCATCAATAAGAAATTATTTTGTCTAAATATAGATTTTTAAAAGTGTGGTCAGGTAAGTCTGCAAATTTTGAATGCCGAGATTACACAGTATATTTACGTGCACTCTAATCATTCACTTAATCAGATTAATCTATCCCTTAATCTATTGCAAGAGTTAAAACCATGTTAACTTTCTCACATAAACAAATTAGCAGACTTTGGGTACACATTAATCTTTCAATTTACAGTAGCATGTGTACACCTTGCTGCCTGTCAAACAGCGAAACACTTGAGACGTGACTGGATGGCATTTATTGTTCAACTGAACCTTGGAAAACATGCTGGCACTGCCCACTTAAATACTCAAAATATGTCCAGTGGTGCGATTACAGTATGGGAGTTGAGAGAGGTTCGACTTAATGAAAATCGTCTCTGTTTCACGGCCTTGTGACAACCTGTTGTATGCGTTTTGATTTCCAAGAGAAACTGCAGCAAATGGTTGTTCTCTACTCTGCTTAACTATTTAGTGCTTGTTACGATGGGCCGAATGTAAATAAAAATGCAGCAATGTCAAGTAATTCTGTCTGCAGTTCTCAAAAACTTTTAGCACCCACTAACAAAAGCCCAGATCACATTTCCAATCAACTTTTGCCACTCCCCCACCATTGCCAGTAAATAGGTGAGCCCAGTTTTCCAGTAAGGGCTACATTTCCACTCACTCACTCACTGACTGTGCTTCAGCCCTGAGGGAGGGAATGACACAGGAGAAGGCTTGTCTTTCTTTACCTATGAGCACTGAGCAAGCAGGGTCATTGTCCATCACCCAGCTCCACATCCATCATATGATAAAGGTGGTTCCTTCGTGGGGCTGCACAATTAATCGCAATTTTATCAAAATTGCAATATGGACAAGTGCAATATCCAAATTGCAGGGGGGATGCAATATTTGTTAAAGGCAAAATATGTGTGTAACCATTCTGAATGAAGTATTGTGGGGCTACAGATACGTCCTGGGCCTACAAATCCTACCCTACAGACTAAAGAAAAACCTCCGTTTGGTACAGATTCTTGCAAAAATTGCACTACATGACTATAGTACATTTTTATTTGTGTTTCAATGAAAATTAGAATGATCCAAAAAATTGATCATTCCCTCCAATATCGTGAATCCTATTGCAATCACATCAGACAAAATAATCGCAATTTGACATTTTCCTCATATTGTGCAGCCCTAGTTCCTCGTATATATCCAGTCATTCTGTTGAAAAGACCAATTTTGGCCTGTTTGCACTTTTTAAGATTTTCATATTTGGTGATGACCAGTACATTTTTCTTAATCTCACTTTATATTTTTGTTCTGTTAAAACTTAGTTTAATGCAGATTTACTTAACACACACTTTGCCATTTCTTAGTTTAAACGATAATATTGTGTCTATGAAGGCTGGCTATCGTTATGAAGGCCGGCTTTTCACTCCGCCTTTGAGTGTCGCTGTTCAGACTAAATATAAACACGTGATTTCTGACATGGTCGGACAATGCGTCCTACGACTTAGTTCTGAACTTATCATTTCCTAAAGTTTGAGTGCTGAAAGGGGTTGATATGGCCTCAAAGTTCATGTTGTCTCAAACTCTTGTGTGAGCAATAAGAAAAGACCTTGTTACTATTTTGAACTCTATTGTCTAGGCAACGCTCCAACCAGATATTTCTGTCATCTAGTTGTATGGGTTGTGGGAGCTGGTTACTGGAGAGGACAACGGAGACATTTTGTGCAAGAAGTTTGTTCCATGCAGCAAGGGATCTCATCAAATGGTTTTCTTTTACTGTTTTGCTGTGCAATATGTCATTTCTAATTTTATTCCTCATTTTTGCTATCCTGTTATCATCCTATTTAATCAGATATCCAGTTGAGCATTAACAGTTCGGTTCGCTGCAGTATTGCCAACTTGGCGACTTTCTCTCTAGATTTAGCGACTTTTCAGACCCGCCTTAGTGCATTTATTCCTAAAAAGCAACTAGGGACAAATTTAGCGACTTTAGACTGTGAGGGTAAACGCGAGATATATTGTAATTGATTTCCATCCATGCTACTCAGGGTAATCACAGTCCATGTCTCTTCTGCCAACAGCACAGGGTCTCTCACTCCCTCTTGCGCCATACACCAGGCAGTAAGCCCACACAGCCACTAAGCTTTTTGCAAATGATGTGTGATGAGATCACTAATATGCAAATTAGCGTTTGACATCATTAAGCGACTTTTGAAGCTAGTGCTAGCTACTTTCATTGGAAAAGAGTTGGCAACAAGGGAAAGCTGCAGACTTGTACCTGTCACGCAGATGTGCACGTGGTTCCATTCAGACTACACGGAGTGTCTGGGTCGGTCTGGCCCACGCATGTGCATTTTGCCTTTCAGTTTTCTATTGGACTTTAAATATCTGTCTCACATACACACTTTTGACGGCAGGCATTTTCATCTCTCTCAAGTGTTTGCACGATTTCTCGCCAGCTGTTTTTGTATTCCTTTAGAGATGATATAAACATTGGGTCTCCTAGCACAACCTCTCTTCAAAACAAGCATCCATTCCATTTTGTTAACTTATTCTTGGCAAACCAGCTAGAGGTGCATAGGCCACCAAGTGGAACAAGAGAGTAACTGGAGCATATGCAGTCGGCATGCTTGCTATGTGTACAGTTCACACGGTCACAAAGTTTGGGCTGCATGGGCCTGCTCTGACGTGGGTGGATGACGAAATTACGTGACACGGACCCTTAAGGAGACACAGATCCGGAGAGTATGAAAGGGCCTTTCTTAAGGAGTGGATTTTCTTCCAGGAGTCTGTCCCAGCTCTAGTGTTATGTGAGCCTGCCAAGGAATTTCTCCCCTCCTAGGAGATTGGTACTGACGATTGTTTAGGCCTGTAACAATTATTACATAATTGTTAAAAAAAGTATGGGTTAGGGTAATTTAGGGCTGGGCGATAAATCGATTTTATCAATTAACTCGAATGTGTAGTTAACGTTGATTTGTTTAAATGAAAATCTGTTTCCTCCTTAACATCTGCCAACGCTCAGCCCTCCCCCCATGCGTTTGCCATAGAGATACACAAACAACATGGCAGTGACAGGGATTAACATTAGTTCTCTTCTTAACTTGTCGTTTTATTACTTACTTAACCGTATTCTCCGCCGAAATGACCAGCAGCTCGCGGTGCTCTGTACCCGGCTGACTGTCACCTATTCTCGGATAACTGAACCACCAACTAAAGCCTGACCTGAAGGAGCACCATGCCGAGCACCAGAGCCGGTGTTGAGGAACTCTGTTGCGGCTCAATGCATTGACTAAATTCTGCCGATACGACCAAGCTGTGACGGAGGTCTGTACGGGGTTAAACCACTAGCAATCACCGCCCTGTAGCACGGAGCTCCTCTTCGACGTTTGTTTTACTGCTAGTTAATACGAAGGAGCTTGCAACAGGTATGCTACATTCATGAGACCACTGGATTTTAATGTACGTTACTCAGCAACAGGTAAAAATACGGGCAAGGTTGCGCGACTAAAGTCAAAATGATTTGAAGTGAATTACCTGTATGTGTGAAAACACCTTTTTCTCGCACATCCCTTTTTGTTATTTATATTTCCCCAAAATTGGCATGAATAATCATAATTGTATACATGCCCCGTGCTTGTGTGTGTGTGTGTGTGTCAATACAAAATAAAGTTAAAACTTGTTTTGAACAATTTCTTTGTCATCTGCAGATTGATTTTAAGTAGGGGGGAAAAATCTATTTAAATCGGGTTTTTTTGTGAAAAAAATCGGGGATTTTTTTTCATAGGCCATATCGCCCAGCCCTAGTGTTCAGTCCCTTGGGTCTAAAAGCGGTACTAGAATAAAAAAAGATTCAGTAAAGGGTCAATTAAATGACTAATCACTTACTACTTTTATGAGGATTTTTGTTGGCCCACAAAACAAAGTGCGAGGCAATGGTCCTGATTTGTTAAAGTGGTGCAACAAGAATAAATCTTGCACAGATGTAATTAATAACATTAACAATGCTTGCATTACACTTTGGTGTTCCAGTGACAAGGCCCTGCTCTTGTGCATACTTAAACTGCATAAATGTCAGTTGTTACTCATCTGAAGCACTAGCAGTCAGAGAGGATCCCACGTTGTGTGTGAAGTGGAAATGGTAAATTGGATTACATCAAAGGGTTGTCCTTTTGCTTGCTGTGATGTCAGCCCTCCAATATACAAAATCATACGCAGGTCCATCTGAGAGACTGCTAATGATATAAGTCTATAAAATGTTACTCTGTGCTTTAGATTAAGCACCATGACTACGCTCCTGGCTGTGCACGTGCGTGGCTACTCAGCAACACGCACACACACACACACAGTTTTTTATAAAGTAGGGTTGGGGGGGCATACAGAAAGTGGTTACTGGGCACGAGTGCCTACAATACATTGTGTTATAAGGATGAGGTGAAGTTGAACTAATCAGTTTGACAGTCTACCAATGCTCCTGTATCTCCTCAGGGACCATTTTTGTCTAGCGTTAAACTAAGGAAGACAGTGAGATGGTCAGTTTCTATGGGAGGTCTTGGACTTTTATTGAAGTATGTCACACATTTCCACAATCCTACTTTTCTTTGTAAACTTTTACTGAACTATTATCTAGTTCTGTAGGGGAAGACAATCACTTGAAACATATGCTGGGTTGGCTTTGTGTTCACCAGTTTTTAGTCCCCCTCTCTGGAGCTCACTAGCAAAGAATGTTTGTAAGGAAACCTAACCCTACACTGACGCTGATACAAGGCCAGAGGAATTCCTGTAACTTGAGTTTATACCTCCTGGGTACTCTTTACCCTCTTTTTTTCTCTCTCTCTCTCTCTCTCTCTCTCTCTCTCTTTCTTTCTTTCTTTCTTTCTTTCTTTCTTTCTTTCTTTCTTTCTTTTTCTTTCTTTCTTTCTTTCTCTCTCTCTCTCTCTCTCTCTCTCTCTCTCTCTCTCTCTCTCTCTCTCTCTCTCTCTCACACACTGGGTATTTCCTCTGCCGAGTCCTGCCTTTCTCATCAGCGCTCTCTGTCTGCTCTATGTCAGACAATGGACATCATGGATGCAGAAAGGCTCCTCAACATGATTTAGCTGCTGTTGAGAGGCAAGTGATTACATTCCATCACTCCTGGAAGTATCTGTGTGAGTGTTTGGCAGCAATGTTTTCCTTTTTTTTTTTATAATATATAAATCTTTTTATTTGCAAAAAAGAACAGCAATTGTTTACAGACCTTTGGCAACAACCATTTTTTTTTTTTTTATCTGCCATCAGCTAAATTATACTCCAGTATGCTGAGAGCAGGGTTAGTTATGGAGGATGCAGTTCCTTCTTAATTTCCGGGAAGAGTCTTAAGCCTTTCAAAATAAAACACCAAAGCATCCCATCTCTTATGGAATTTGTGGATCAACCCTCTACTGGAATATTTAATATTTTCTAATTTTAGAAATGGCATCAGGTCGTTCATCCAAGCTGAGGCTTTGGGTGAATGGTCCGATTTCCACCCTAACAAAATCCTTCTCCGCGCAGGAAGACTTGCAAAGGCAAACTCATCTTTAGGCTACGTTCACCCCACAAGTCTTAATGCCTAATTCAGATTTTTTTTTTGGGCTATTCACATTACCTTTTTTAAAATGTGGACTATATCAGATTCCAGTGTGAACTGTTTGCGGTATCGAACAGACCCGTATGCGCAAAAGAACAATAACAATGCACAAGCATGCTGTTGCACTAAAGTTAAGGAGGTTATGGAGGAAGCATTTTTGCTTTTATTTCAAAATGTTTGTGTAATGGCAGCCATAACCTTAATGAGCAGGTGCCGAGGAGGAGAAGAACGAAGAGAAAGAGACAAATTGGCTATTTTGGCCTTTTGCGGGGTTATGGCTGCAAATTCACTACAGAGGTCTGTGTGACCGGACGACCGGTTTGCACATCAGGACCGCTACGGGCCTCCACCAGAGTTTCCTCTGGTTTCGCCCTGCTCAGGCATAGCTCACCATCTTTCGGGTCCGATCGCATGCACTCACGCTCTACCACCCTGACGGTGCCGGCGAGACTGTATGTATGCAGGGACCGGGATCCCACCTCAGCGCGTTAGACTCCTTGGTCCGTGTTTCAAGAAGGGTCGGGTGGGTTGCCGACATCGCCGCAGACCCTTGACGCCTGTTATGTGAGCCGATCCCCGCCCTGGCAACACAATGCGGTTGGGGCGCACAGAGGACAGTCCGTCCCGTTTGACACCCCTCCCCGCGGAGAGAGGAGGCGCAGCGAGGGTTATTGAGGTAAAAGTCGCATCAAATCCGCCATGGTTGTTCACACTGTGTGGTTAAATCTGAGTTCGAAAAAAAGTCTTCACACTACTTCTGAAGAATTTGGGCCACTTTTGCCTGCCGTCTGAACGAAGCCTTAAGCTACTTACACACTGACCAGACCGCCGACAGTTGACGGAACAGCCAGTCAAAATGATCAGTCTCCCCGTGTTGGTCCAAAAAGTGCCACAGAACACACCTAAAAGACGAGACAAGACGTAATACATCTCTATAACAGCAGGCGGCGCTACTCTGTATTGTTGCCCAAGAAATGAAAACCGGCAGCTGATTGGACAAACGCGTCACATGGGTTTGTTTTCTCCGGAAATTCAAAGCCAGACTGTCATGGCGGCCGTTCAGAATACGATCTCATATTGTACTAAAATAGTTCACTGAAACATGTTTCTGAAAACCTTTTAAGCAAGAAATAGGCCGTGCAGTTGCTGAATCTATCTTCATTTCAGCTCAACAAAGGTCAGTTTAAAAGATTTTCGTCCGATTTTGAGAGACTCTAGTCACCTCATTCCGCTCGCCATTTCCGGGTGAGTCCCTACTGCCCTGCCGCCGACTGAACATGTCAGGTCGGCCAAAATGAACACCAACAGCCCCCCAGACTGATGACGGCACAGGACACACCGAACAGATTTGAGTCACTGACCTCGCCAGACTGTCCCACGGCTGATAATCGGCCCTGTGTGTCACCACCTTTAGTCTACTTGTCATTTGTATACCTTCCCCTGGAACACCAAAAATAGCCATTTCAGCACTAGGCCGGATATCTCTGTCAAATGCCTCAGACAAGGTCTGGAATGCTGTAGTCCAAAAAGTGTTCAGCTTGTTACAGGACGAAAACATGTGGGACAGGTCTGCCTTTTCTGTGTGACAACAATCACATAAGTCATTTACATTAGGGTAGATCATGGACAGCCTGGCCTTTAGAATAATGTGCCATTTTCCTTTCAAAGAGCATCTCCCATCTGTAGGTAGTTAAACTCTGAAGTGTGTGTGTGTGTGTGTGTGTGTGTGTGTGTGTGTGTGTGTGTGTGTGTGTGTGTGTGTGTGTGTGTGTGTGTGTGTGTGTGTGTGTTTCCAGGTTTTTAATGCACAACATGTGCCCAGTAATTAGAGAGCATTCCCCGTTTCCTGTGTGTTGTGAATGTGTTTCATGTAGGCTAAGGGGGAGTGTGTATGTGTGTGTGTCCTAGCTTTGATGTCCATATGAGGACTTTGGGCCATATAAATTTAATGGATAGAACGGTAGGCATTTATCACGTTCTATAGGACAATAGGATTTAAAACCCATTCAAAAGCTATAACCTGCCACTTCCTACTCAGTGGTTGGGCACAAATTGGGTTTTAATTGGCCATTATTTGACCTCACTCAACGGGATTGCGCGGTTAACACATTTGACGTTAAAACTCTTAACCTATTTAAGGGGACATTGCACAGCTTCCAGCCACGTTTTGTCTACCCTAAGTATTTTTTAAATATTAGGCCAAGAATATGCCTGTTTTTTTAGTGGTTGTGATAAATTGTCCGCACAGTTGCTGTAGTTAAAGAAGCTAGCAAGTTTTAGCTCTACATTTTTGTTGCAAAAATTTTTGTTACAAAACTAGATTTCTTCCTACAGTCCTAGGCAGCCATTGGTTTCCATTGGCTGTAGTATGCAAATCAACTAGCAGACTCTTAAAGCTTGGTTGATTTGTGTAATATTACAGGCACTGGGTAAAAATATTTGCAGGCGCTAGGGTTGGGTACCTTTTTCCCATCTAAACCAATATCGTTGCCTGGTGTTCGGTCTCGGTATTCAACGGTACTTTTTTCGGTACCTTACTCTTACTGAAACTGTAACGCCTGGTTGTAACGACTACAAAATTTGATTAGAGTAAAAAAAAAACTAACAACTTCTCAGTTTAAACATTTTATTTAAACACAATACAAACACCCTCCCCACCCTATATGAAAATTGTATCCCCCTCCTAAAAATATAAAAATGTGAACAATGTAAACATATTTGTTTGCAAGCTCGCGCTGCCGTGCAGTCCACCTGAACAGTCAGCTTGCTGTATATAATATGTCCTCTCGTTATTACTTTCAAGGTCGGCACAATAAATTCTGCCATTTTGCTCACTGAAACAAATCGGCTGACTGAGGAGTGTGCCACCACCACAGCTTCACTGACTCCCGGGACTCAGTGTGGTCCGCTCCGCGGGTCTGCGGGGCTAACCCGGAGCTACACTGGCCGCCTGGCAGCATCCAGGGGCAGCAGCTAGCTAACGGGAGATAACTGACCTGCCCAGCGTTAGCCGCGTTAGCGTCTGTGTTTTTGCAAACAAACCCAGTATATATCAGACAGGATGTTGTCGTGTCTCGTCCTACCTTCCAGCCTTTAGCGGAGAGAGGTTATTTCTGAATAAACCTGAATGCCTCACAGGCTAATTCACATCCAGAATCAGCGGAAGCTAACAATAATAACTGGGATGATATTAACATCTGGCCAGCTTGTGAGCTCTCCGAGCAGCATGTGAGGAGGAAAACACGGCTGGATGTCAAAGTTAACAAACAAACAAGGCAAAGTACCGAAATTTGGCACCGTTTGATTTTACTTGAACCAATACTCGGTAATACTGACGTGGAGGATATGGCTAACATGACGACTTAAGTGGTTATAACATTACCTGTAAAAAAAAATCCTAAACGTTAGCTAGCTAGCGAGCTAACTGCTCCCCCCGCAACCCGACACCGGATAAGCGGACGAAGATGGATGGATGGATGGATGGATGGGACTGACATGATTCGGTTAGTACCGGTCATATTTCTGCTTTTTCTTCTTGATCATCGAGATGGAGGATAAAGTGATTGTTGCCATCCTTCCTCGTAGTTGTTGTGTTTTGGTGTCCCATAAGCCTTCAGACGTATGGATCTATCACTCAAACCGGCTGCCCTGGATCTACGCCAAGTTACCTCATAATGATAATGTATTATAGTGTTCAGTGAATATTGTTTTGTTGTTTTGGCTGTTCCTTTATTGTTTTCGGTTTTCACATCAGGAATTAGCATTTTTAAAGGTTTTCATTTGGTTTTTGTTATTATGCTTAATGCTACATGTGACAGGCATTTGCTCATGTTGATGTTTCAGCTTACTTGTGTAACCAGTCCATTTCCTGTAAAGGTCATGCTCTTTAGGCTGCCAGGTTGGTATGCCAGCCATGTACATGTGTATGTGAGCGACAAACAGGTTAGGAATATATGAGGCCTTTGGGACAGAGCGGTGTGCAAAACAATGCACAATGTTTGTTGTCTTTCTTGCAAATGTAGCATGTTAGTTAAAGTTTTGGGTTATTTGTTATGCAGTAACCAAGAATAACTGCTTTGTGACTGTATACAACTCAGCTGCGCAACATTTCATTTACACAGCTTCTCCATTTCTCCCCTTCTTTGCTCAACGCTGTGACCCCCCTCTCATGTTTCTTCCTTTTTCTCTTCACTTTCTACATTGTTGTTTACCTCCTTTTTTCTCTTTCCCTTGATTTTTATCCACCCCCTTCTCTCCCACTCTTTCACTTCCTTTGCTCCTTTATTTTATTTTTATGCTCAAGTATTAAGCACAGGATAGTCAGTCACATGCTCGCTGGTTAAGGAGGCCAGCTGACTGTGGTTTGTTTGTTTTCCTTCTCCGCTGTGGGGCTGTCCAATCAGATCGCCGTCTTACAGCCACCGCCCCCCTGTCGTATCTGGCAGAGTTTCAAAACATCGGCAGGCATGTCTGTGTGCGTGTTGTGTCCGTGGCAACAAGCCAGAGGGTTTCCACGAGAGGGCGTGGCAGCGGTGGAAGATAGAAAATAGCAATGATAGAAGACTAATGTAGGGAACAGAGAGGGAAGGGAAAAACTGTATGTGAGCAAGATATGGAGGCTGTTTGGAAAAGATTAGAGTAGGTGTCTGAGTTCCATAAAAGGAGCTTTGTTTCTGGCAGATGGTGTTCCTGGGATCGCTGGGAATGTTGGGATTGGGTATTCCACATCAGCCTGGACATACTAGACTGGCTTCAGGCTGGGGCCGTCTATTTTCCCCTTTTATAAGTGAAGTAACTTTGCTAATATTTCTCTCTTTCCCTAGTTCTTAACCCTATCTATAACAGATGCAGAATGTTGAATTTCCTCATAGACAGATAATTCAGAAATGAAAATTGATTAACATTCTCAACCTGCCTGATCTATTTTGCTATGCAGGAAACGCTGCACAATATGATCACCGTATTATTTTCTTCATAGAGGAAGACAGTTTGTGTGTTAGTGCTTAAGGCATCCTCACACCGGCTTCTGCCTGATGTGCTGGATTAGGCCTGTCGGAGTTATGTTTTTGTCATCAAATCTTTCAAATGCTTGGCAGTCTTACCTAACATGACTTTTATTTGTGTATGTGTAAGAAAACATTTCGACATAATTCACAATCTTTGACCACATGTTATGTAGAGGGTATAAAACCAGATTTAAATCTGTCTGATATAGTTTTTCAAAGAAAACATTTACTGATTTGAAACTTGCTGTTATTTTTTTTTTTTAGAGGTTTTAGTATAATAAAAAGCGCCCACATTTGTTATTTTAACTCTGTGTGAAATATGTTCTTAACACTTAATTTTATGTGCGTAGCTATCATATGATAGTCGTATCTTCTGAAAATGGTTAAGGCTGCACAGAAAAATAATTGACAAACTGCACTGCTACTCGTTCTATCGTGGAATGGTATGATTACAGGTGAGGTTATGAATGCAGTCGCCTCTCCTTCATTACTAACTTTAAAGTGCCCTGAAGCAAGGCCTAAAATGAAGGGTGTGTCGGTTTCTCAAATGGAAAACACTTCTATTAAATGTGTTTGTCTTAAAGCTGATAAACACACAGACCACACCTTTTCAGGTATGTCTTCAGTAAAAGACAGAGTACATAGACCTACGGCCTTAAAGGTGCTCTAAGCGATGTTGGGAGACGTTATTGTTGTTGACGTTCAAAGTATTTTCAAACAAGACTAGCTCGCCCTTCCCTCCTCCTCATCCCGTCCCCTGCCCCTCCTTTCCGTGCTTCAGCGAACTAACTCCATAGACAGTATATATAGAATGGACCAACCGATCCCGTTGCTCTGGACGGAGACCAGTGAAGGATATTAGAATCACTTTTCCGGTGAGCGCTGAGCGTTACTGCGCAGCCTCCAACTGAGAGAGACGTGTGTGTGTGTGTGTGTGTGTGTGTGTGTGTGTGTGTGTGTGTGTGTGTGTGTGTGTGTGTGTGTGTGTGTGTGTGTGTGTGTGTGTGTGTGTGTGTGTGTGTGTGTGTGTGTGTGTGTGTGTGTGTGTGTGTGTGTGTGTGTGTGTGTGTGTGTGTGTGTGTGTGTGTGTGTGTGTGTGCGTGCGTGCGCGCGAATTATTGCTGACTAAAATGCTAGTTAACATTAGTAATTAAACCTTAACAGCTAATGTAAATCAAAACTGCCTGCGAGCTTCTCCTGTACTATACGGTAATTCCTCTACTATGCGACAGTAAGTCGCTTGGTTATGACACAATTGTTGGCCTATTTTTACAAAAACGTCTGCTACGCAGCCATAACGTGAGGTACAAGGTAATGGAGCCTTTTATACATTGGCGTGTTTTTTTTAGAAATAAACAATGGACAAATGGAATCTTTAAACGCTTCAGATGTAAAGTTATTCGCTGTCAAAGTGACATCAAAATGAATGGCAGTCAATGGAATGCTAACGGGAGGGGATTGTTTTGTAGCATCAAAATGGCGCCATAGGGGGTTCGAGTTCTGAAGCGAAGCCTACCCCCTTGACTAACCTCCACCCCAAATCTTTCTTGTCGGTTATTGGCTGAACGCTGGAACATGGTTTATGTTTTTGTGGTGCAGGTTGGCACGGTTTGTTTTTGTTGCCGTTTGTGCAGCCTGGGCTGTCTACAGAGACCGCGTTTTATTACAGTGTGTTCAGGGGACCGGCAGCTCGCGCATAGTGAGGAGAGGTTTGCTGTATGTGACAAAAAATGTTGTAGCCTAAAAAAACGTGTGACATCGCTTAGAGTAGCTTTAAGGAAAAACGGTAACGTCCACACAGTTAATTCATGTTAAACGTGGCCAAAACATAATGAGGTGAATGTATTTTAGAGAAATCCCTGTGAGCTAAAACATTCAGATTTCCAACTGTTCTGAACGCTCCGGTTTCAACAGGTTTTTCTACTCTCACGTTATGGCGTTTTTCTATTACATGGTACCTGCTCGCCTCAACTCTACTTGCCTCGACGCACCGTGCGTCCGCTTTCCATTTACTGCCTCATCGTGGCTGGTCGTCATAGCGACTGCCGTGGGCGTGGCTTGGTAGCGTTGCATTTCCCCCCGACTCATTTCCTGGTTCTCCTTCTCCGTAAACAACATGAAATCAATGAGATAGTCAACTTTTACTGCTCCAGATTTCCCACCGTGGTCAGAAAGAACAGGGGAGACACTTTGTTTCTCTCACTAGGACTCTAGAGTCACTACTCACTCCGGAGCTAATCGCTGTCACTCTCTCACTTCTCCCTCGCTCACCAGCTCCACACACACATACGGCAACTCGACACACACACCAGCGCACAAGTATAAACATCAGGCCACTTGTATGCTACGGAGAAAGCTCTGCGTGGAGCCTCCGGCAGCAAAAAACCACCGCTGGCTAAACTATTTAAAAATGCCGTCTGTCGCTAGCAATGCAGTGATCAGTGACTATTCTTTTGACCAATCTGTAGCCTGCAGGTTTTCACGTCACCTTTTTGGCTTGCCTCAGCTCGCTTGGAACCTCGACTGAGGTGGTACTAAAAAAAGTACCTGTTAGCAGGTACCAGGTACTTTTTTTCGTAATGGAAAACCAAAAAAGGCGAGTCGAGCAGGTACCATGTAATGGAAAAGCGCCATTGGTGTTGCGCAACTCTAAGCTGGCCTTCTATGATTGGTCATCTGCTCCAGATAGGCAGGACTGGAGTGTTTTTTATTTTTTTTTATTTTATTTTTTTTTAAGCTACTGCAGTGTTGAGATCATCTTGGGTCCCAATGTTGTTAAATTCTCCCCAATTTAGAGTCACATTACTCCTGAAACATTAACTGTTATGTAGTATTTGGTTTAAAAGTGATTTTTGACTGTAGAAAGTGCTGCTATATTCTATTAGTGTCCACTGCTAACTATAGTAGCTACATGCTAACGGCAGTAAAATAAGTCATCTTGGCTGCCAATTTGTTTTCTCCCAAATTTCGGATCGCATTACTGCTGAAACACGTACGATTGGGTAGTGTTTGGTTCCGATGCCTTTATCTGTGATTTTTGACGGTATAAAGTGCTGTTCCGTTACAATCTAACGTTAGCCTAGTGCTAAATATTAAGTACCTGCATGCTAACGCAAATAGCCGTAATCTTGGTGGCCATCATTTCTCCCCAATTTTGGGTGACTTTACTGTTTAGAATTTGGTTTAGAAGCCTTTATTGGTGATTTTTCACATTACAAAGTCCTGCTATATACTCTGTTGCAGTAGTTTAAGCTTCAATTATTGACACAACAGTGGAGGCTGCGGTGGAGCGCAGATTCTAGGAAACACTATGGCCAATCAGGGCAGACTTTGATTTTTCAGGAGTGGGTCTTAAAGAGACATACATCTCATACATAGGGTGAATACAGGTGCAGCAGCCATAGGCAGTATGAGAAAAATTGTGTTTGTTGTTTTTTTTACATTAAAGCATGTAAACATGTTCTAGTACAAACAAAAAATACTAAGTATTATCCTGAAAATGCTAGATGTTTTGAGGTGATTTACTGTTACACCTTTCTGTATGGTTTTGAACCAAAATGTATTTAGTTTCTCTGGGTTAAAATAATAATTTTCCATATTAAGTTTCTTCACAGATCAATCCCACTAACCTGAGCCCCCCTGTGCACTGCTGCTGGAAAAATAAAATCCCAGAGGAAATAGTCTGATCTCATCTCTAAAAATAAGCTCACATCTTTTCCTACTTACTTCAGAATGGGTTGTATATCAAATTTCAAGTCATGCAAGCCATGGCATTGCAAACATATTCTGCAGTACATGTGAAACAACAAGGTATAGAGTAAGATGGAAACTGTTGAGGAAAGGCATTTGAACATGGCCATTACAGATGATCTGAGCATCTCACGGTCAATGAAAAGTGGTTAAGTTCTTTGAGAAAACGGGCTTTCCGAGTTCTGAGAGCAGCCCTGTTTTTTTCCCGGCACCACAGTGTGACATTACATGGCCGTTGTCCCTTCCCCCCACTTGGCTCTGCACGCAGGCAGGGAGTGCTGTACGGAGTGATTTTACTGGCTAGTTGAGCTCGTGCCCTCTCCCCCAGTTCCCAGTACCTCCGAGGGAGGGAGGAAAGGGGGCTGATCCTAATGCTGCCTGCCCACCGTGTGAGCAAAAGGCCAGGCTCACAGCCATCATGCATTTAAGGTTGTTTTCCTCACGATTTCAGTATTTTTCTCCTGTTAAGCTAGAGTGTGGTGTGTTTCTTTCATACACATTATAGATGGTCTGTAACTAGCAGATTATAATGTGAATGTGTATTAGTATGATACTACTATAGAACAAATGTCTAATGTTCCTGTCCTTTTGTGGGGCATGAAATTAATGTACTTGAATGCACTTTCCACCATGTATTAACACTTGTACTCCCGTTGTAAGCAGAGGTACATTTCTCAAATAACTGAAATTACTAGGCCTAATCCTTTGACTAGTATTTTTTAGTACTTGGCTTGCTGGTGCACTAGCAATGTTGGTCTATATTTGTATCTATAACTGCAACAAACAATTATTTTAATTGTTGATTTTTCTGTTAGACTATAGGTTTAGTCTATAAAATGTCAGAAAACAGTGTAAATGCCCACTGTAATTTCCTACGGCCCAAGGTGACGTCCTCAAATTGCTTTGGACCAACACAAAAACCCAAAGATATAAAATGTACAATGACAATGTTTCGGCTTTATTTGTATTGAATTAAGGAAAAACAATTGATTTTCAATGGAAATAACAAACATAAGAATGACAATCCTTAACGTCTTGTGTTTATGAAGAAACATTTTCAAACTCGCACACAAACACCCCGACATATGTAAGTGTATAAGTGTAAATGCATTAAGGAGCGTAATGGGCAGAGAGGAAGAATGGGAAACATCCGGTGCACTAATGAAATACAATAACTCACTTCCCCCAATGTGGCAGAGTCCTGCTGCTCAGAGCTTTATAGGTTTGTTCCAGCCCCTCCTCAACAGCAAAACACCCAGCGGCACACATCAAGTTTACTTTTCACTTTGTGTGTACCTGTTTTCACATCAACATGTGCTTTTGCTTGGATATTTAGTTAGAGCATGTGACATGCTACTCTGCAAGTCTGTAGGTGTTTACTGTTTCGCATCTTTAAAGTTTTTGTCATTCCGAGTCAAATGCACATTGGAAGTTTCTAGTGTATTCTTGCATGTGTGCGTGTATCTGGCGTGTCTGTGAAATTCCTGGTCTTTTCTAGTACCACATGTGTAACGGAGCAGCTGTATTCGTAGCTTGCAAATAATTATATTTGTATGTTAAGCATTCTTGTTTCTCATAGTTTGAATAACAAAAAGTGATGAATTACTTAAAGCTTGTTAAAGATGGGTTTTAGAGAGAGGTAGATAAAGACAAAGGCAAGCAGAAGGGGAACAGCATCCTTCCATGAAGACCTCTGGGAAAAGCCAGTATCCGGTGTAGGTCAATAATATTGACTGGCATTCCAAAAGGTTGGTGTGTTGTGTAATCTACAACCTTGTATGTATGAGTGAGTGTGTTTCACCTCAAGGACTGTTGAGCTGTTGATGGCACATAAGCAGCAGGTAGCATTTAAGATGCAGCTGTTTGTCAAAGGATATTTTTCCCTAAATTAGCCAAAGCAGAAGTTTTATTTTCAATAGCAGGCTTCTGTTTTATTTTGCCATGTTTCCACATACACAAATGGGGACTATACACAAGAGATAATACAACCATGAGAAAATTGATTTCTAAATTGTCCATATATGTAATTTGTAGTATAGACATATTTAAATGAATTGAGATGTCTTTAACTGGTCAGTCGTTTTTATTTAATATTTTGTATGTCATGTATGCTTGTTGTTCCTACACACAGCTAAAATGTTGCTGTTGTGTGTAATACAACACACTGATTGAATACTGATTAGCGTTTCCTATTAGCATTGGCCAAGACTTTGGGCAATTTAATTTATATAGCCCAATATCACAAATTAGCCTCAAGAAGCTTTTCAATCTGTAAAGGCCCTGACACACCAAGCCGCCGACGGCCTGTGGAGTCTCCTCTCGTCGGCCCTCATCGCCTTTGTCTGGGCCAAGTACCACGTACGCTTTGCGCATGCGTGCAAAGAAATGACTCCCCATACCAGCAGGCGGCGGTAATGTAGTCATCATTCAAAAAGAGAAACCTTTGCTATGATACCCACAACAAACAGCGTTTGCTCTAGCAGCGGCAGAACCGAACAGATCTCCCTCTGCCTCACTCCCCACCGGTAAGACGGCAGTACCGGGAGATGGCTAACCAGACTGTACCTCTCCTGGGCTGTCATCCGTTCTCTCGGCAAAGGAGTCTCCCTACAGTGGGAGTGGAGTGGCCGAACGGCTGGCTGCTGGCTTGTCAGCTAACGTTAGCTTGCTAATTTCACCCATCCAACACGCCTTCATCATACACTGGTTACCGAACATTTGCCAAACTAAATTGTCACTCATCTGGCAATAGCATTGTGCTTTCCTATGATGAGACAAGCGCATGTGAATTAAACATTAAGTTGTTACATTTTACAAATGTAGATGCTTTGCTGGCTGGCTGATAAGCTAGCTTGCTTGCTAGGGGGGTAAATGTTTAGTGCAGAGGGCTCAGAGAGAGAGAGGTCTGTTACGGTCTTTATATTAACACGCGCTCCTGAATTTTGATATTAGTTTAACAATCATTTATTTTGTAATGTGTAACGTTGGGTATGTAGAGATCTTTTAAAAGACATGTTATTGTTGGAATAAATATGACTAAACTAGTATCTTGTTGTAGGCTACGTTTGCCATCTTATGGACATAATGTGCAAAAATAGTTATTACAATAGTTTGAACCTTTGTGTTTTTAGAAGGAACATTCAAACAGAATGTTGACCAGTTTTGACAGCTCTGTGTATTGGAATGATCAGAGATAGAAAATGAAAGGAGTCTTGGGTGTGCCTGTTAAAATCTTTTTTTGTTTTCCTCACTCTTGTTTCCAAGAGGCGTTAGAGGCCCCAAAAACAGGCCGACGGTGCGGGACACACCGCACAACTAGGACCTACGGCCGACTGTCGGCTTGGTGTGTGAGGGCCTTAAAGCATACAACACCCTCTGTCTTCAGAGCCTTGGTTTGGAAAGGAAAAACTCCACAAAAAAAACCTTTTTTAATGTAGAAATAATGCGAGAACCCATAGGAAGAGAAACATGGTTATTGGCAAAATCAGGTAGGGAAGTTTAATTTAATATCAAAACATTTGGTTTCATCCATGTTTAATGTAAACCAATCATATTCAGACTTTGCTGAAGAAGTAAATACTGTATCAGTAAGGCTCATTAGAGCATGATCTGATATCTATAATACCAAATTTGAGAGTCTTGTTGGGGCTGCAGCTTTCAGTAATAGGCCAGTCTGTAGAGAGAGATGATTTTAGTAGAACATTTTGGTGGCCTGCACACTGGTGGGCGAATACAAGTTTGATTACCATAGATATTTATTTTTGCAAGACTTGATCAGGCTGCTCTCCTGAATAGTAGGTGCTAGGCAACAAGTAAGCAAGTCAGTGTTTTCATAACAAGATCTACTTTCTTATCACCATGAAAATGTATAGTTAATTTAACCACTCCTCATGTAATTGTCAATATTGGAACGGCTTCATTTGATGATCTGAGTGCTGCAGACCTCAGTCCTGTAGATACTATGGGTTGATCGTTCACCAGAATCCATTCTATCCTTGCACCATCAATCTGCCTGTCCCTCAGCCCCAACTGCCGGAGCCCTGTGTCCATCATTGTCTATCTCCACATTCCTCCTCCACTCATCTGCATTCCTTGCTTTTGTGTGTCCCGTCCCCTTTGAATTTAGGAGCTGTCGATGGGGGTGGGATAGGACAGGAGGGAAGAGGATTGAGTGACAGAGTATTACACAGAGACTGTAGTAGAGGACAAGGCTCAGCAGAATGAGGGACAGCAAGAAAAGGACAGGAAGAGCTTAAGGAGAAGGCAGAAAGGAGGAGGAAGTAAAAAAAAAAACAGGGCGGGGGGAGGTGTGTGTGTGTCTCATTAGATTATGCCGCTCCCTGGGGGAACAGCCGTAATTGATGGATTGATTGCAGGCCCCTCCCTATCCACTCAGGTCTCCTGCTATTGGAGGCCAAAAATGTGGTGTGTCTTTGGGATATAATGGCTAGTGCATATTTAATTAGCCTTCCATTCCAAACAATCAGCATTCAGAGAAGTGGTTTAAAGCAAAGCTTAGGTTTTAACAACACAGGTTAAATGAAAATGTTCCTTCTTATCCCGATCATGTCAACCATGATTAGTGCTGATTTTACTTTATCAGTCATGCATACTATATACCAAGCATCTCTGCTAAAATAAAAGGCATACATAGGCGTGTATATTTCAATCTAAGAAAATGTAGGAAATAATGCATATATAATCTTAATTAAGAAAATGGTAAAGTTCAAAGGCAAAACTACAAACTTTCAAACAGAAATCTCAACAAGCATAAGACTGTTGCCAATAGAGTAATGAATGGTTTGAAAAATATGACATCCCTTTACGGCCCTCTTCCACAGATGTTAAAAGGTTGTTCAGAATGGGTATTGATCTAGTTTTTGTGGCCTTTAGTCCCTTTGTACTTCTTCTGGCTCTGTGTTTTGGAAGAGACAAACTCTCTGGGGTGTCATGGCCTATATGAGTACCTAGTAACACATGCATTTGGATGACCTGTTTATCATCCATGGTCTTTTTATAAACTGAGCATTATCACATTGCCACAAGTCAAAAACATAACCGTAATTGTTGGGCATTATAGAGAAGGGAATCATGGCATGCACGGGAGTGAGCAAGGCAATGCATTGTGGTGTTTAAGGGCACAGAGCTACAGTAGAGAGGGAATGACTGGCTGGGAATCAAAAGGATGGGAAATCCTGTTTTAAAATGAAATAAAAATGGATAGCTGTTCCAGAGTCATCTTAAACTTTGTATATATTAACTTCTAATAACCGTAGTGACCGCACCGTTTGGTGTAGTTAAGTAATCTAAAAGAAACTGTCCTTTTAAGAATGCATACACAAAGGAACTTTATATTGTAGCTCAAAACCTTTTTTGAGTTTCTTGAGTGTCTCTGAGGGATTATAAGAGTATTTCAAATTATTGGTCAGTAAGATGCATCCAGCATCTCAAATTAGTAAGTTTGTCTATTTGAGTATAGCTTTGATGAGGCAAGGCAAATGTATTATATAGCACATTTCATTCCCAAATGCAAACCAAATAGCTTTTTTTTTTTTTTTTTTTGTACAGCCATGACAGCAGGTGCTGATTCAGTTCGTACTATTTGGAACACAACACTGATTTGTCTATCTATCTCCCTGTTTTCCCAGGTGTTTCTGTTCTTCTGTGAATCCTGCTCGGTGCCTATCTGTAGGGAGTGCAGTGTTGGCCGTCATATGGGCCACACCTTTATTTATCTACAAGATGCTGTACAGGACTGCAGGGCCATCACCATCCAGCTGCTGGCAGATGCACAGCAGGGACGTCAGGCTGTGCAGGTGAGACAGGAACCCAGACAGACACATTCTCGGGGGGATAAAAAGGAAATATCAGTGATCATTTTCGTTTGTTTGCTTGTTTTACCCCTTTAGAGCTGGAACTAAAGCAGCAGTATTCAGGCAAATGTAAAACCTGCCTAAAATAATACATATTCATCTATTTGGTCTTTAAGACAACGTGGCCAGATTATAATTGCATTAAAAGGAAATGGTATTGTATCCACTGGATATAAATAGGTCAACCTGATTTAAGTCCCTATTCAATGCCAAGAGCTCTTCTGCATGATTCTTTCAAGGTCTGACAAAAAGCCAATCCTTATGGAGGTCAAACCACACAAGTCCACACACACACTCATCCATCTCCTAGAGAGACCAAGCAGAAGCTGAGAGCAGCTGTGTCTTTCCAGTGTCCCTCAGCACAGAGAAGACCAGCTTGTGTTTGAGAGTGACCAGACCTGGGCGGCTGGGAAGCCTGAGGTTATAGGTGTCCAGCTGGCCCTGAAAGGGTGGGGGGTGAGCGGCCTGAAGGTCAAAGGGGAGGAGGAGCCGAGAGGGGGATGGGGGAGGGTAGATGAGGTATTTAAAGGATTTCAGAGAATGGACAACTCCCCTTCTCTTTTAAAGAAGTGGAATACATTTCCCTCCCCCTATTCACTCCCTCACTTACTCACTCACTCACTCACTCACCCACCCACCCACCCATCCACTCACTCCCTTCCTCCGCCTCTTACTCTCACTCCCACACAAACACATACACTGCCTGTCTTCAATTACCTAATTATAGATTGGGTGGCAGCTTCATAGACCCCCCTTAGATTTTGTTTTATACAGTGACACATGCACAAGGGAAGACTGGATGAGAGGTTTCACTAACCGTTTAATAACTGCCTAAACAGTCTAGTTATGACTTTTTGCCCATGTACAAAAGCACCATATGAGTTGCATGTAGGGAATGGTTTTAAATTGTGCGGAAATAACTGCTTAGTCATTTGACAAATGAAAAACTAATTTTAACAATTTTGGTAAGCAGTTAGTTTAATTCAGTAATTTATCAAATAATGTATGGCTCTAAAGCATGCTAGATCTGTGAGTTTGTGATTAGGCACAGAAGTAGTCTGAGCCAAATATGAATGCTAGCATGCTGATGTTTAGCAGGAAATGTTTACCAATCTCACCATCTTAGTTTAGCATGTTGCTGCTAACCTTTGCTAATTAGCACAAAACACGAAGTATGTGCTGGACAAATTTAAATTTTGACCTTGTTAAGGGATCACAAAAGTTATTTATATTCATAGTGAAGTAGACATGACATTGTAAGTTATGTGTTGAAACCACACCTAAAAGTAACAATGACAAATCACTCACACTAGGGTTGTCTAATGAGTAAGTTCACACAACATGACTTTAGCACTGATTTTCCACTTCCAGATATCTAGCAGGCTAATTATCTCGACCGGATCTGTCGGAGAGCTACAGCCAATGAGAGCGCAAGTGCGTGAGTGCGTGCGTGTGCTACACCTGTGTCTTTGGAACAAAACATAGTTTGGAGACCAGACAGCATCTGGGATTCCTCCTGGTAAAAGATCTTGTAGTGTTTGGCCCTCTTTTGCCGGTCGGTCATGTAATGTGAAAACCACAACGAGTTGTGTAGTGTGAACAGTACAGCTATCTGACGACTTTGTAAGTGTGAACTTAGCTTAATGGGCCTGGAAGGTGGGGCAGTGTTTTGACCTCTCCCAAAACATGAAAAACTAGCTGTTCCACTGAGGTGATGTGACACGTTGGCATGTACTCTCCTTAGCAGAGCTTGACCTTTGTGTGACTAATGGATGGGTACTTCTGTCACTCTGGGTGTTCTTCAAGTTCCAAGATATCACAACACAGCCACGTGTAGCAAAGTTTAAAACTAATACCAGGTACCACAGCAGTACACTTATTCTCGAACACTGAAAGGCAAATCACCAACGCCAATAATGTATTTAAGGAAAAGCACAGGGGTCTGTGCTGCTGAGTCAATAGAAGCACGCCTACCATCTGGCAATACCTTGCAGTGTTTGGTGTGTGTTTGTCCATTTTGTCCCAGGTCACCATGGGAGTAAATGCTGACGCCAGATAATATGTAAACACTCACACCACACGCGCTCCTGTCCCCTGAGGTAGGAAATTTCCGCCCGCTCCACACCCATTATCTTTGTTGACCTCCGACCCTGGGCTTGTGACCTGCTCGTTGGCCAGAGCTCCTTCCCTGTGATTGGTCAGTTTGACTCTCTTTGTGTTCCCAAGCTCTTCTGGGAATTTTGAGAGAAAAAACGGAAGTGACAAAATGGAGACACATGCATTTTAATAAAATAACCCCCTGTTTCTCAAACGACATGTATACACTTACTCCGGTTAAAATCAGAGTTCTCATAACCCGGTTAACAGACCTAGAGAACTCCTTTAGTAACCGGGGTATGTCTGCATGTACACACCTTAATCGGAGTAAGGTCGGGTTAAGCGTACATATAACTAATTAACATGATACAACAAAACAAAACAGCGGTGTTCGGATCAGCAGCAGCAGCAACTTAAGGTCCATCTGCTTCAATCCCCGCCGAGCAGCAAACACTGGGAGATAGCTCAACAGATCATCCATCTCCGGGGCTGTCAACGCTGTGTCTCGGCAAAGAAGTTTTTTGTTTTTATTTGTCTCGACAAAGAAGTAGAGGGAACGATCCACCCGCTGCGGTTGATGGCTAACGTTAATGTTAGTTGGATAACGTTGGCTTGCTAATTCCACCGACACTGGGCAACACTAATGGTGCGTTCTTTTTGTCTTGTAATCGCGACTAGTAGCTCGAGTGTGACGTCACATCCATGTCGAAAAACGAATAACGGCGGGTTGTTGCGTTCTTTTTGTCACACAATACTACGAGTCGGAGAAAAGATGGATTTTTGTAACATTTTTAGTATCATTTAGGATTCTATTCACCCAGTTATTGACATATTACACAAATATATTTCACAGTTTGATACATGAAAATTACGTTTTGATTAACGTTAGGCTACTGCTCTGCTTTCTGCTCAAGACTCAGCTTAAAGCCATTGTTGTCATATAGCAACAGAGCTTCTCTAGCCAATTTCAGCTGCACAAGCTACAAAATAACTAATCAGGTGGTATTTAACTCCTAATAAGACTGTAGCAACATGCCTATAGGTAGCAGTATACAGTGCTATGTGTACGACTTCTTCATTTGGTTACAACAAAGACAAAAGTGCTTAATATTGTAGAAAACCACAATGTTTACTGCGTTTGATGCACGACGTAGCCATCTTTGAAAGTGAACTCGGGGTCCTCTGAGTTCAGACAACGTTCTTTTTGCAACTTCCGGTTCGTAACTCCAGAAAACGACTCGTAAATCGACTTCGGTGGACAAAAAGAACGCACCATTAACGTTACAGATAATGAGCCAAACAAAGTTGTCATCTGGCGAGAGCACTGTGCTTTCCTACGCTGTGACAAGATGTGGGAATGAAGCGTTAACTTGTTAAGTTTTACTAATTTAATGGCCGCGCAGTGTAATTTTAACATAGGTCACCGGAAGAAATTATTATACTGACCAGTTGTGCCTTGGCAGAGCGCCACCTACTGAACCGGAGGTAGAGTTACACCAGTAATTCTTCCCATTCTTCCCCGCTCATGTGTACGGGGAGAACTGGTATAACCCGGTTATTCACTTAGACCATACCCGGGTTACTGCTCTGCACGTAAACACACTGACAGAGACTGAGGAAGATAATGAGACGGAGGACAGAAAATGAGGTGTGGAAAAAAAGAGAACCTGAGCAGGAGTCAGGGAAATCAATGATAATAGAGAATTTTGTATGAAGACAAAGAGACAACTGGAGAAAGTTGGTGGCTTTATATTTCACCCTGCCTCCTTCCTCACAATGTATTGATAACACTCCCCCGATTCTTCCAGGATTCCCTCCCTTCTGTTCCTTCTCTGGGGGCCTGGTTTATTTGACCATTTAGCTGCCCACCTCAAATGGCCAGGCGAAAGAGAAAAGGGCCCTGCTGCCAAGCTTTGTTCTTGCAGGGCTGCACTGGGGGGTGGGCGGTATGTGTCTCAAGACAAGGGTTGTAGATCATGACCTGTAGAGGTTTAGGTGACCTTTGATCCCTGCGGCCAATATCACAAAGGAGGCCTTATGCCACCTCCTCATTCGTCCCTGTGAGGTCCGGTTCACCCTGTGACCTCCCAGAAAACACCAGAGGAAAAGCCAGATAAAACACTTCGGGGGAAGGGAGGGAGACAAAGAGAGAAATGTGCATTTAGCCCGGATTTTGGGTTTTAAAAGCTTAAACCTTAAGTCTATGCCTGTATTTATCAAGGTAATGAAGAAACGTAATGTCCTCATGTCACTGTACCAAAGCCCTGATCATATAATTCCATTTTGTGTATTGAGAGGCACTGCGTAAAGAGCGATTCATGTTCAGTACATACAGTCCGAACTACTAAACCTACCAAAAGTATCATCTTTGTGTGTTGCTCTATAGGGCTGGGTAAAATGTTTGAAAATATTTAATATGATGTTTGAGTTTTGATACCAAAACAATGCTGCTCAGTTTTAAATAAAGAATATTGCCTACATACAATAAATAGTAAGAATAAAATGTAGATTCAAATGATATTGAAAAATTAAGTTAATTAAAATAAAGATTTAAAAAGTCAACTTTCAATACTTTGCAATTCTAAGGACACTTCAGAATGTTCAATACTGCACTATGAGGGGGAAATTGTTTCAAATGTACTGCTTGTGTTATTCGTATATATGATGCTGACTTTGAATATCAGGACTGAGTAGGTGCGTTTCTCAATACCAAGAATGCAAACTACGGACTTGTGTTCTTGGGGAGAACGTTCTTGCTGGTTGTTCTTGGAAGAATAAACTCGCAAGTTCACAAGCACAGAAAACGCTGTTAACCGTTTGAGACGATGCGTTCTTCCTGTTATTGCTCAACACTCCCAGCACAGAGACTACCTGCAAGGCTCCAAAAATAACAGCTAGATATAAAAACCACAACAATATAACCACTTTGTATTAAAACAATCTCCGGACAAGAAAACCTCATAATGCTACAACTATTGCAGTAATATTGAAAAATAAAACTAATTGAGCTTTTATTTTATTGTTTATGGTTTAGCTCAAACACTCTTAACTTATTCAAAAGAGTGGAACGTGATCCCTATTATTAGTGTATAAGTTTAAGTCAGTTTAAATTAAAAAAATAAATAGGCATATGCACTGGTGTGTCCTATGTGTAACTATTAGTATTATCTGGAATTATCATTTCTATATTATTGTAGTGCACTGTATATGCCCAGGGAGATGGAAATTAGAAATTCAAATTATAAAGGTTGGTGTCTCCCCTTTAGTCTACATAACATGTCATAGCATGTTACCACTTTATGTACAACTGTTCATTTATCATACAGACTGAAACTCAACTTCTAATAAATCAGTGCTGCGAAGTTCATACAAGTTACCAACCGATGTATCCTCGGTAAATGGGCGTGTCAAGAATACATCCGGGAATTTTAACTGTTCTTGGCGAAATGGGAACTTGTGTATTGGGACAGTACTTTGGCAACACGAGATGACGTTTCACAGGGACACAAGAACACAAGTCAATAGAAGAACACATATTGGGAAACGCCCTAGGTTTTCAGCCCAGCAGGAAGTTGCGTCATTTTGTGCTGTGTGAAGTGACTTCCTATTCCTGACCCAGGTTTCCCTTTCAGCCTCTAAAGGAGCTGCCAAACATGGGAAAGGAATAGATGACAGAAAACTGAGCAGGTGGTTGTGCAGTCACTTGCCAGGAAGATGTCACTCCTGTCATACGGTGTCCTCTTTTTAATGTTTCCTAGTCCTCTGCATCCTGTTTCTGGGGCTCGTCTGTATCCCATTTGAGTAATAAAACAGACCAGGTGCTGGTGTGTTTGAGCATTTAGACATTCCTGTCTTGTCCTTTTGTGAGATAAACATGTATCTTTGCTTGACCCCACATCTAGCGTCTTTTTTTTTTTTTTTTTTTTCTTTGGTCCATTATCATTGGAAGTGATCATTCATAAAATTCGGGGGGAAAAAAATCTCTTGTGCTGTGGTTCAGATAATTGTCAAATAAGGCTGACAGTGTTATGGAACATCCGTGAGATAACATGGCTGTTTTGTTTCCCCAGCTAAGCATGGAGAAGGTCCAGGCCATGGCAGAGCAGGTGGAGATCAAAGCCAAGGTGGTGCAGACGGAAGTGAAGGCCCTTGTGCTCAAACACAAGAAAGCGCTGGAGGAGAGGGAGTGTGAACTACTGTGGAAGGTGAGCTGCTACCTTCATGTTCATTAGCTAGCATCAAATCAAGTCCTAGACTGGGAAGTTTTGTTTCGGTTTGAGGCATTCCGGTCAACTTGGCACAATTGTCAAATCTCTCTCTCTCTATATCCGTCACACTGTTTTCTCTACTTTTCACCCAGGTGCTAATGAAATATCCTGTCGGCACTAGGACCCTTGAATACAATACTGCTATTGTGGAATGCTCATTGGGCAGGCGTGTTGTGATTATTACAATGACTGTGTTAAATGCATTACCACCTGTAACAGGCGCATTAAAAAAAGCAAACAAATACCTTTGCTTTGTTTAAAGACTTTCTGGTCAGGAGTCAAAATATAAATGCAATATACAATCTAAGAAGATGGGCTTTGATACAAATCTAACTATTTCTAATCATATGAGAAAAATACCATACATTTACTTTTTAAGATATTTTATTCATAGTTTTTGTCAAATCACAAACCGCAAAAAAATCCATACAAAAGAAGACCCTACAGTACATCCTCTTCCATACCCACACCCATATTGTCATGGTGAAGGTGTTTGCTCAATGAGACCAAACGTAAGACCTCCTGTTAAGTGAAGAATCCCCAGGTGTAGTTCCTTAGATGAGTTTGCAATTGCCACAGAGAGTCCGGTAAGAACTGCAGAAGAAAAAGATGTCCTCAAAAGGTGCTTTAAGGTACACAGAGCAAAGCCATTGTCAGCAGAGGGAATGAGGATGTATGCCTTTAACTGAGCATTTAGTGTGTTGTCTAGACTGGTTGAAGCTAAACAAAACCAAGATCTGGTTTTTAACTTGGCAGTTTAGCCTGCATTCTGTGCTTCAGGAACCCTCTGCAAGGGCCTCCTAGGTTTAAGGTTACCCAGCGAACAAGTGGGGTTTTGGGTAAAGAAAGAACCTTCATCTCTAGCGCCCCTCCACCCTGGCTAAGCCAAATCCCTAACCCTTTGGTAATAAATTAATTACCACATAAAAAGGAGACCGTACATGCATGCCATTGTACCAGTCAGGTCTCTTACACACATGCAAGCACACAAAATTCATCATATCACCAGTCTACCAAACTCTTATTTCTCTTCTTCTCCTGAGAGCAGGCTCAGTGACATTGTAAAAAGTGACCTGTGTCTTACTCCATCAGATCTTACAGCTTGTGTGTGTGTGTGGGTCAAAGTGTCACAAAGAAGGTTTTAACTTACCAGTGTTTCCACTTTAATCCTTTTTACACCACTACAGGATTCTTCTTTATCCCTGACCTGATGAAGCCATTACAGGCAATCCTAGCCAGTGTAGAGATCAGTGTAATCTTTTAGAGCCCTTGTTCAATATTAATGCTTTGGATCATTTCAACCCAATAAAAGTGCCACACTGGTGGCATGCTGCACTCTTCTTTACCTGCCAGCTCAGATGCAGAAAGCTTACAAGTTGAAGTGTAAAACTCCCAAATCATGCAAAGTATAGGAAATTACTCAGCTAGCACTGTGACTCAGTGTGATAGTCACCTGTGTAGACAGTGGTGTTAGTGGTGTAAATCTGGGAAGTCTCTCCACAGTGACTCAGCACTGTGGCATTAAACTAGAGATTCATGACTGTGAGATGACAACTAAAGCACTATAATGTGACTCACGGGTAAAACTTTTGACTTAAAAGAGTGAGTCTGGGTGTGTCTTGCATATGTTAGATTGTTAGGTTGTAACTTAGTTGTTACATCAAAGAACATCGGTGTCTCCCCCTCTCTGTGTCTCTGGGTTTTGCTCTGTGATTCTGTGAAATGCATACCAATTCTACCAATGAGTGTTTTCAACTGAGGAACTAAAACTAGATGTCTGTCCATTAGAAAGCCTGACTTTGAGTCTTTGTCCTCAGTTACTATAAAGTATAACTTGAGTCTCACATATGCAAATTGGAGTTCCACTTATTCCAAGGATTAACAAAAGACCCCTCTCTTTTGGATCCTTTGTTTCTTCCAGAGTTCCCCCCTACTATCCAAAGTCATTCTAACCATAGAGGCAGTCAGGCTATTGTGTAATTCTCTTTTTGTTAGGTGACAGTAAGTAAGAGCCCAATCCATGCCTCTCAGGTTCTACCACCCTCTTTAATGCTTTATTCTCACTGACTTTACTGTAACTTTATCTGGCTTCTCATGGTAACAGAAATGTGTCGGGGCTAAGTGACGGTCACATTTCCTTTTTCACAATTAGCTGAATAAAGTCATCCCAGTAATACTTTAGTACCCATTTGTTTGTTTTATCAGCCCCAGTATCTCTTTGAATAGTATTATTTGTACTATGTAGTGTTGCACATTGTTTTCTTCTTTCTTTTTGCAACATTTGATTAAAATAGGTTAAAATTTTTTTATCTGCGATGCAAAGTGGACTAACTGCAACCCTCTAGCTTTTATAAAATATGCATAAATGATGCCCTTCCATTTAAGGAATATTGCATTACAATTAAAATGTGTAATATGTCTTAATCTATAGTAACAGTAATACATTTTGTAGGGTTGAATTTCTACTCAAAGAAAGTAACAACACAAGAGCAAACACACAAGAGCAAACACATCATTGGTGTTTTTCAGTTGTATAACTCCCCAATAATCAGTTAACAGCCTTTCCAACAAAGATTATATCCATATTTTTTCTATGACATTCATGGAGTCCTTAATACTTATTACACAGGAATAAATATGATGTGAGGTTTTAAAAGTTTATAACTTATCAATTATTTACATTTTGTCAATCGCGCGCAATTTTAATTTACCCCTGGAATCAATAATGCACTTTATCTCCACCATGCCCTTCAACCTTAAGTCAGCTTCAAATACATTTTATAATATGTCTTGTAACTACCTCTGCTACCTCACATCTCTTCACTTAACCTGCATTCTACCAGACTGGTTAATATTGACACACTGATGCCCAATCAAATTGTGTGGAGCTAGCTAGCTGCATGTCACATTTTAACCTCCTCCTCCTGCAAGAATATCTGACAGACTTGGCATGGTCAGCACATTGCTGCCATCCTGTGGGCATACTTGCTGGTAACAGGCTGTGGTATGGAGGTACAAGGAGACTTAATTCCACATTCAATTTTACAGGAAAACCTTATAAAGTACAAGAATGTATGTGTCTGTGTTTTGGATCCCTGCATTACCTGTGCTTATTAAACATATTTTACGACATAATAATTCAATGGATCAATAAAGTGGCTCTGTCATCTCCTTTCTACGCTGTTTGAATAATTAAACAAAACCTTTGGTTTAACATTCTGTACTCTGGTTGTGTCTCCTTTCAGGTGGAGAAAATCCGTCAGGTGAAGGCTAAGTCTCTGTACCTGCAGGTGGAGAAACTGCACCAGAGTCTGACCAAGTTGGACAGCACCATCGCGGCCGTCAGCCAGGTGCTGGATGAGGGCCGCCACCTTGATGTGCTGCTGGCCAGAGAGCGAATGCTTACCCAGATCCATGAACTCAAGGCTTTGAGGAGCCTGCTGCAGGCGCAAGAGGATGACCGCTTCATGTTCACTCCTCCAGACCAGGTAGGCACTGGGACCCTGATCTACAGGTCCCTATGTAGATCATAGGTCATAAACAAGTGGTCAGCGCCTAAAGTTTGGATAGGTTTTAACATTATGAAAGCATTTCTATGTTTACTGAGCCTGAAGTGCTATGGCTGCTTAACTTTTGGTATCACTTAAATGTATTCTTCTTCTTCTAAATAAACCTTTAAAACACCAATGTATTCCATCATGGTTCCCACAGGCCCTGTACATAGCTATCCAGTCAATGGGCCTTATCAGCAGTGGAGCCTTTGCCCCAGTCACCAAAGCCCATGGTGAGGGTCTGAAAAGTGCGCTACGTGGCAAGCCTGCATCCTTCACTATGATTGGATATGACCATGATGGCGAGCCACGTCTTTCCGGCGGGGACACGGTGTCTGCAATAGTCATGTCAGTCCCAGACGGTAACCTGTCTGCAGCGGAGATAACAGACCACCAGAATGGCTCCTACACCGTCGGCTACCTGCCTAAAACTGAGGGGGAGCACCTTGTGTCGGTGTTGGTGTGTAACCAGCACATCCAGGGCAGCCCCTTCAAGGTGATCGTGAAGTCAGGGAGGAGCTATGGCTCCCTGGGCTCCCAAGTTTCTTCCTTCGGGTGCGAGGGGGAGGGAGATGGTCAGCTGTGTCGTCCCTGGGGCATCAGCGTGGACAAGGAGGGATACGTGGTGGTGGCCGATCGCAGCAACAACCGCATACAGGTAGAGCACAATCTTCCATGTTTTTCTCTCTGCAATCACACTGTCACAAGTATGTTGAGTTGGTTGTTATAAACCTTTTTTCTCTATACCTGGCCAGTTTCACACATCATTTTTATTTGTGGCACTTAAGGAAATAATAATGAAATGAAGCCAATGAATGTGTGTAAAGCAAATGTAAAGAGAGCATTTTTTTGCATCTAGGGCTCTGAAAGCGACTGTCTCCTTCTTTTTTTTTCTTCTGTATTCTACCCTCAATTTTAGTCTGTCTAAACTAAACACCACATCTGAACTTAAAGTGGTTATATGTAATTTATCATCATTCACTCACCAGCTACGCTAACTTTACTGTTTATTGTGCCGAAATGTTTAGATAGCCGAGTCTGCTTGGCAAACTTTGTTGATTACACACACAAATACACACACCATTGTCACTGTGCTGTCTTGTCACAAAAAGTTATTTTTTAGTGATTAAATGCTGAAAATAGGATAACTAAATGATAGGACTGTATTTAATAGAACAAATGGCCTAAATGTTGATTGTACATTGGAGTGCTTCCAGAAAGCCAGAGGAGAGTCTACAGTCTAAAAAACACAGCTACGTTTGACCATTACTTTAACATGCAGGTTAATGTGAGAGCTTTACAGGAGAGTTGGTACATAACTGCTGGAACATTAAAGTAGAATCAATAAGCAACGTATTTGATGCTGCCCTCTCCAGATATTCAAGCCTTGCGGTGCCTTCCACCATAAGTTTGGCTCTCTCGGTTCTCGGCCTGGTCAGTTTGATCGTCCAGCGGGGGTTGCATGTGACAGTCAGAGACGAATCATTGTGGCTGATAAAGACAATCACCGTGTGCAGGTATGAACACCAATACATTCCTACTTACTAATTTTGTATAATTGCTGTAATTCCATTGTATTCACAGGAAAAATGTAAAGATAAAGTTGTTGAAGTTAAAAAAAAAAAAAAAAAAAAAAAAAAGCATGTTGACTTCTGAAACCTTGTAAACCCATATACACGTATTTAAACACATAGCTCCTCATGCTTACTCTCTCTACTGCAGATGTAAACATGTTGGGCCCTAAGACATTTGCTTTGTCTGACAGGTGTTTACTTTTGAAGGCCAGTTCCTGCTGAAGTTTGGGGAAAAGGGTACTAAGAATGGGCAGTTTAACTATCCCTGGGATGTGGCCGTCAACTCTGCGGGTAAGATCCTGGTCTCAGACACTAGGAACCACCGTGTGCAGCTCTTCGCCCCTGACGGCTCTTTCCTCAACAAGTATGGCTTTGAAGGGGCCCTGTGGAAACACTTTGACTCTCCCAGAGGAGTGGCCTTTAATCACGAAGACCACCTGGTGGTAACCGACTTCAACAACCACAGGCTCCTTGTCATCCGACCGGACTGCCAGTCAGCTCGTTTTCTGGGCTCTGAGGGCACCGGGAACGGGCAGTTTCTGCGGCCCCAGGGCGTCGCTGTGGACCAGGAGAACCGAATCATCGTGGCCGACTCCCGCAACCACAGAGTCCAAGTGTTTGAGCCCAATGGAAACTTCTTATGCAAATTTGGCACACAGGGGAGTAGCTTTGGACACATGGATCGCCCCTCTGGTGTGGCTGTGACGCCTGACGGAGTCATTGTGGTGGTTGACTTTGGAAATAATCGCATCCTCAAGTTCTAACAAAGTTTATCTTTGCATCCTCTCTCTCTGTTTGCCCTTTTGCATTTTCTTGATGAAGGAAATGGAGGCGAGAGGATGACTCAACAGACACAACAGGAGGCAAGCTCAGAGAGGACTGAGAGCATGCTGAAGTGAAGGGAAATTAAAACTATAGCTCTTTTTTTTCAGTTACATTGCTATATTCCCAATGAGATATCTGTGGTATGTATGACAAAGGGGACCTCTACAAATTGATAATCAGTAGAACAAGCCATATTTTCCTTCCTCTGTCTCAGCTGCTCTGAATTCTCTCTGTGAGCTCTCCTTAATATCCATCTCAGGGATTTTTTCACTTTTCTTGAAATCTTGTACCCTCTGCTCCATACCTACCTCATTTAGCTCTTTACGAATGTACTCATAGTCACTGAGCAGAGGTTTTAGTCCGTGAAGTTTTACAAAGCAGAAAAGCCTACCTCTATACTTTGTTATTTAAGAGAATGGACTATTCAGTTGATATTGGCACAGGATTAAATGAATTCTTGCTGTGCATTTTGAAATATGAGTTAAAGTGAACCTCCTGAATGTTGTTGCTGAGACAATACTCAGACCGCTGTAGAGGCTGTGTGATTTCTCATTAGACAGCTTTGCTCGGAGAGGAAACTAGGGTACAGTAGTGTCCTTTTTCATGTTTTTAGGCTAGTTAGTTTTTCGCTTATGCATCCACCCATGTCTCTTTGGGGCTCTGTTAAGTTTGTAGTGTCATGAAGGCCTCAGCAGAGTGTGTGAAGCGACGCCAAAATAGATGGAGTTCAGGTCACGTTAGGACTGATTTAAAATTGTCAGTACTTTTCAAGCTCTCTCCCTCTAGCTTTACTGGCTACTGCTAATTTGATGAATCTATTGACAAATATCAAGTTTAGGAAATCATCTCCAAAATGATCCCTGGAATAAGTTATAACTAAGTTGCCCTGTGAGAAAAATAATCCGAAGTGTTAGATCATGCTTATCCCCCCCCCCCCCCAATCTGGTCTCATAAAACCGGATGAACTCGTGTTTTTGATCGAATAAGAGAACCTGTGGCGTTACTGTCCAGTCAGTTGTGTAAACAACTAAGATGCAAACACAAGTATGCAAGGACAGCAGCGTCTCCTCTAAAAGGGAGGACCCACCAAAGGATTTTGGTGATGAATTTTCCGAGATCTAGAGCAATTTTAGCGCAGAGATTTAATCATTTAATTGAATGACACCTTTTTTGATGAGGCATGCTGTGTGACAAAAGCCTCACGGTTAGACACCTAATATGGCTGTCCAGAGGACGTTAATGACATCAAATTAAGGCCTAACATTATAATCCTTTGGATTTAGATTGTGGTTGATAGCCACCCCCCTTGGCTCATGAGGCCTGGGGTTTAGTCCAATGAGAGGGTGTGATCACAAAGCCCTCTCCTATTTATTGATCCTCAGAGTGGAGGAGACCTCTCCAGAGCTAGTAGACCAATTCCTCTAAAGATGGAGGTCTGTAGACCAACTACTGGAGTCAACCAAAGTTAGATTTTCTGCACAATTGCCAACTGTAGATTTGGCGATTTTAAAGATACCTGGAAAAAAAAAATCCCCCTTTTTAAAAAAATAAAATAATCATTGTTGTTGGGAAGTCTAAAGTTAATAAAACCCATGGAGTTGAGTTCATAGCACTGTACATGTTAGGCTTAGATGACTAAAGAGTGCATTGGTCACAGTTTGTGTACTTTGTGTACACATCCTGCTACGACCTGTTGCTGTGTAAGGCAGGTTTTGAAAGAAGATCCTTTTCGTCTGTCTGAAGAGATGTTTGTGTAGAGAACAGAAGATACCCGCACCAAAGAGAACCCCATCTCAGCCCATCAAACGATGCCCAAGATTTTATCATTACTAGACAGCCCATTGGCTTAAAGTTGCATCTTAAGATTAGCTTTAATTTTGTATCCCAATCTAATTACCATCGAAACTAATAGCTACTAACTCTTTGTGTTGAAAGCATTGTGGGGTTTAGAATCCCCTTGCCCTTTTTCAATCTGTGTTACAGCACTAGACAATTATGGTTCTGTTAGTCCTTAGCCTAGCAACGAATCTTGGGACCTATGAAAAGATTCACCGACTGGCTCTCGCCTCTGAGGAGAGGGCCCGTCTGCACATGATCAGGATAGACATCGTCATATCTCAGATATCCTGCACTGTTTTACCTCCTTTCTTGTTTACCTCAACTCCTGAATACCTCAAGTCACTCATAACTACTGTGCATTTAAACATTCAAATACCTCAACTTGTTACACATTCTGAATACTTAATTTTTACTCTTTTTATTTAAGCATACCTCATTAGATATTTATGCATTACAAATATACCTCATTCTTTGCATCCTCCTGTTGCAGTACAGTAATTGTCCCTCAGCTCTAGGACCAAAGATCATGGTACTGTCTTGAGTTGAACTAAAATGTGTATTATGGTTATCGCTCCATCTTGCATCCCTGAGCAGCTTTTGGTTTGTTGAATCTACTGTAAAATGCCTGGTAAAACGGCATTGTATCATCGAGAAACCAAATATTTTCAGATGAAAGCATTGTGCCAAAATGATCGGTCAGAGTTCTGTGCCAAATGGGGTTGGCATTGGGACCACGCTGTTGTAGACGACAAATGTCACTGGACCATTATATCATAGATACAAAATGTTAAGCCAGAGCACCCGAGGATATATTCTCTCTCTCTGATTGGATGCACTTAAGAGGGCTGGGCCCAACTTATCTTTACCTCATAATGATGATAAACATGCAACGGGTAGGGAATGAGGGTGAGGGTGAGGGAATGAGGATGTGGCCTCTTTTAAAGAGTTAAGAACTTCACAAATCCGCCTTTTAACGCCCAAGAATTACCTCCTAATTTCTGCACAATTTAACAATATTTTCATGTGGATTTTACGGAGGTTGACGTCGGAGTCTAAACTCAACCATTCTGTGGCAGAACAAACTCATCCGAGGATTATGCCTAATGCCTGTCAACAGCCTGGTTGATTGTGTGAGTGGAGCGATTGGCACATTGATTGAGCGAGCCAGTTTGATTCCACAGACCCAGCTGCTTTGAACTCAACACCTGGTTACACCTTCTTTATTTTCTTTTTTTTTGCTTTTCAGTATTACTTGTAAAATGTTCATTCATTCATGTTCATCTGTTTTTTGTTTTAATTTAAACTGCAGAATTATATCTTTATGATCCTTAGGTCTTCACTCTTAAAGAGGAAACGTGTATTTTAAACATTTTTTTTAAATTTGTTTTTCATTTTGTTGCATGCTTTAAGAAGTCCTTGTATTATATTGACGTCTCTCAGATAGGTGTTGAAAAACTCAGATGGGGTGGGTAGCTGACTATTGGGATGGTTTTACCAAAATATATATATATATATATATATATATATACACCCAAAGATGTGTATGTGTGTGTGTGTGTGTGTGTGTGTGTGTGTGTGTGTGTGTGTGTGTGTGTGTGTTAGGATTGCGTTTGATGGGATTAACCTTTTTGACCTTTGCGATTGTATTTCCTGTTCTCAAGAGGCTCTGCAGAGCACAACCTGTTCAGCCGGCCAAGCCTTGATTCCTAAAAACAACCGAGGCAGAGTTGTTAGATAAATGCTGGCGCACCTCCACCCCCCCCCGTTAGTGCTTCGTTTACTTTACCTCCCTCAAGTATGCATCATGTGGGTAGACGTATTGTTCTTTTCACCCTTAAGTTCTGTAACTTTAGGAAGCGAATATGTGAAAAGCCTGAGGATAGATTTACCTTCCCCAACAATGATGAATCCATAAGGCGGCCATTTTGTGTTTGACCTAGTAATGGGAGCTCTCTCACCGTCATGTGAGAAGCAGCTAGGTTTCTCCAGCACAAACCAGCAATCGGCTTCCCTCCTTGTCTTTGTTCTAAGAATCCATGAAGTGCGGTGATGGCTGCTGAGCACGTGATCGGTTGACTGCACTCCTTTTTCGTTTTTTTTATTTTTATTGGGCCCCTGTGTTTTTTTTTTTTTTTTTTTTTTTCCATTTTATTGCTGGCCTATTACGGCTTTAAGAGAGAAGAAGCAAAGCCGCACAAGGTGAAGTGTGCAAGGTCGTAGACCTCCTTGTAATGATTGTATACTCTAAAGACAAAAAGACAAAAAAAAAAAAAAAAAAAATGGAAAATTTAGAAAGGAAAAAAAAATAAAACTCAGGTAGTTTTCAGCAGCCCTGCTCTGCAGGTGTCTCATTGAAACGTGTCCCGTAGTGATGATGTAGTGACTTTTTTCCCTGTTATGACTCTCAGTACTAGTCTAATTCTTTTGTGTGGCCATTTACATAAACAAATTTATTTCTAAATCTGAAACAATAACACTTTAGATTAGTTTCCCCTGATTGATCTTTGTTTTGTTTTTTGCCATTTTTTTTATTTCCTTTTACAAAAAGTACAAATACTTGACACCACTTGATGGTCATTGGCCCTTTTAGAATGTATTTTGTGAAGAAAAGGGCTAAATGGGATCTTGTTGATGGTCACTTGCTACAACCAGCTGCTGGTAGCATTATAAGACAGAACACAGGGAACGCTCAATTTTTCCCTAACATTTGGTGCTAAATGTTCACACCAGCCATACTTGAGTACAAGGTGGAATCATGTGTCAGGTTGTATCGGAACACGCAGCACCATGTTCATTTATAAACCAGCTTTAACGCCAGCCTCCCCCAAATGGGAGGTGTTTTTGCATAGCTCATCTTGCCCAAAAATAATCTTGTTTTGCGTCCTGTGTTCTCCAGCAGCTGGATGTGTGTGAAGTGGATATTTTGTTTGTGCGCTGAATCTATGTTGTGTAAGCAGAAATCCACTGAATGTATCCTCCTTACAGTCCAAGAGGCAGGGTGAGCCACTGTGGCCAGCTGAGTTTAGATGGCTGCTGCTGGCACTTCCTCATCCCGGCCGTTGTGCGTGTGTGTTTATTAGTCAACCCTATGTGTGTGTTGGCCAGCACACCTTCCCTCCCTCTTAGCACACACTCACAGATCGTGCTGAGTTTAAGTGCCGATGTCAGGTCTTCAGTCTAAATAAGGCAGAGGAGACTATAATATATTGGCCACCTGCTGCTCACTTTGTACTCCTGTGGACTTTAAACATTTCCTATGCAGTTTTTTTTGTTTACACTTAAATAAAGTTGTATTTCTTTGCCTCAAAATGTGACTCTTTCCTCTTTAACAAAAGAAATACAAAAATATATGTATTGTGACTGTGACTTATATAATGCCACATATGCTCTGTTATTCATAGTAGTTATATCTTCCTCTGATTCACAACCATGTCAAAAGACCGCCTCATCAGGGTTTAAAGGAACAATAAAGAAAACTTACAACAGTATGGTGAAAATACTCAGATGTGAGAGAATTTTTTTCTTCTTTTGCCTTGCAAGGGAAAGTACCATTTTAAATGTATACAGATTGTTTGTTTTTATTAAACTTCAATTTAATTTCTATAATCCAGCAAAACAATTTAATTTTGTTGTCATTTAACTGAAGTCTCAGATCCAAAGTCAGTGGACCTCAACCCCCACTGAACATTTTTGGAAACACTGGGAATGGCAAACGTATAATGGTGTGACAAGATGATCTAAAGTGCAAGCGGTAATTCAGAATCAAAAATTCAACGTAAAAAAATTCAATATAACAAATTCTGATGCAAAATACAATGTTTAAAATTCAACTAATATTTTCAACTTGCTCCAATTCAACAAGCTAAATTCACCTGCAAAATGTAATGTTTAAAATTTGGCGTTCTCATCCGGGAACCCAAGGAAAAGCAATCAAGTCTAGAATCTAGATCGGGAGTTTGCCATAGTAGCAGACATCCATGAGTAGCAGCAGTCAACAACTGGAAACCTTTTACAATTTTCGTCTGCTATTTCACCATTAAATTCACTTCTGAGACTATTTATGCAACTGGGCAGAGTTCGAATATGGGCAGTTTGACAAAAATGTGTGGCGAATTTCACATTTTCTCCGATGTTGTCGGACTTGAGAAGCTCCACTCTGACGTGGCAGCCGGGATTGCTTGCTTGCCAGCCGGCCAGTGAGGCGCACAGACCCTGCTTCTCGCTTATCCATTATAAGATAAACCGCAACCGGTGGTTATCTGCCTTTCGGAGTTAAAAAGCTCCACAAGTGATTGCGGCCGTAACAAGCTCGCTGGGCAGCCAGAGCAGGAGTCAGGAGTAGGAGAGCAGCGTCTGAAAGGGCAGAGAGATAGGTCTCTCTTTAACATAGTGTCAATATGTGTAGATAAGAAATAATGGCATATGTTATTTAGACTTAAGGGGAGACACCAATAATTGTCATTCACTGACTTAAAACAGGGACAATAAGTGTATTGCACCATATGGCTATCACAATGATGATTCCCATCTGTTGTCTCTGGGCATGTAGGCTGCGCATCTAGGCTAATGTACACCTGTAGTGTTCAGAGAGGCATATCAGACCGGAATGACAATAGGACTCTTAAAAGTAACTGTTTGGTTGATGTACATTTAAAAAAAAGTTTCATACACCCACCCTATCTCTCTGCCCTGTCAGACACTGCTCTCCCTCGCTTCTGGCTGTGTGTGTGTGTGTGTGTGTGTGTGTGTGTGTGTGTGTGTCGTAACACCTGCAATCGCTTGTGGAGCTTTTGCGAAAGGTTGCCGTTTAACAATTGAGGAAATTAACTTGTCTATGCGTCTATATTCTTGAGAGAGTTCCAGCTGACAGCGGGGTCTGTGAGCCATCGAGCAAGAGATCCCGGCCGCCACCAGCAGGCTGTCCCGTGAGAGTGGAGCTTCTCAAGTCCGACAACATCGGAGCAAATGTGCAATTGGCCATCAATTTTCGTAAAGCCCATATTCAAACTCTACACAGTTGATTTCTCACATAAAAAAAGTTTTCAAAGTGAATTTAGTGATGAAATAACAGACAAAATAGTTGTTGGCTGCAGCTATATGGCAAACAACCGATCTCCATTCTAGAATCGATTGCTTTTCCTTGGGTTCCCAGATGTTAACACTGAATTTTAAACATTAGATTTGCAGCTGAAGTTGGCCTGTTGAATTTGAGGTAGTTGAATATATTTTTGTTGAATGTAATGAATTATATTCTGCATCTGAATTTGGTATATTGAGTTTTTTTATGGTGAATTTTGGATTCTGCATATATGAACTTAGAAAAATAAAGGTGAGAAATAGTTGTTGAAAATGTGAAGAGTAAAATTTAGAGTCAAACAATTCAGATACATAATTTCAATGCTAGAAATTCAATTGCTTTATTAATTTCAAAATCTGATGAAACAGATTTACTTCCATACAGAAATATATACAAATATCTGTTTAACATAAAAAAGGGGCTGAATGGATTGAGTTCAGAATGTGCAAAGAATATATAGTACAAGTGTGCAATGTTTTTGTGGCAGATTGCTTGGCCTTGCTTTGTACAGTATATCACAGAGGCGGTTTCCTCCTGTTATAAAATGGATTAATTTAAGACTAAACGAAAACATGTGACCTCATGTATATATTCTACACATGAACAAGTGCACCATGGGCTGTCACCCCCCCATTGTAGTGGAGACATACACTCACCTAAAGGATTATTAGGAACACCCTACTAATACCGTGTTTGACCCCCTTTTGCCTTCAGAACTGCCTTAATTCTTTGTGGCACTGATTCAACAAGGTGCTGGAAGCATTCTTTAGAAATGTTGGCCCATATTGATAGGACAGCATCTTGCAGTTGATGGAGATTTGTGGGATGCACATCCAGGGTACGAAGCTCCTGTTCCACAACATCCCAAAGAAGTTCTATTGGGTTGAGATCTGGTGACTGTGGGGGCCATTTTAGTACAGTGAACTCATTGTCATGTTCAAGAAACCAATTTGAAATGATTCGAGCTTTGTGAAATGGTGCATTATCCTGCTGGAAGTAGCCATCAGAGGATGGTACATGGTGGTCATACAGGGATGGACATGGTCAGAAACAATGCTCAGGTAGGCTATGGCATTTCAACAATGCCCAATTGGTACTAAGGGACCTAAAGTGTGGCAAGAAAACATCCCCCACACCATTACACCACCACCACCAAGAGCCTGCCCAGTGGTAACAAGACATGACAGATCCAAGTTCTCATTCTGTTTACGCCTAATTCTGACTCTACCATCTGAATGTCTCAACAGAAATCGAGACTCATCAGACCAGGCAACATTTTTACAGTCTTCAACTGTCCAATTTTGGTGAGCACGTGCAAATTGTAGCCTCATTTTGCTATTTTTAGTGGAGATGAGTGGTACCCGGTTGGGTTTTCTGCTGGTGTAGCCCATCTGCCTCAGGGTTGTGCGTGTTGTGGCTTCACAAATGCTTTGCTGTATACCTCGGTTGTAAAGAGTGGTTATTTGAGTCAAAGTTGATCTTCTATCAGCATCAACAAGGCATTTTCGCCCCCCTGGACTGCCACATAGTGGATGTTTTTCCTATCTCAGACCATTCTTTGTAAGCCCTAGAAATGGTTGTGCGTTAAAATCCCAGTAACTGAGCAGATTGGGAAATACTCAAAACACTCAAAGTTGCTTAGATCACCTTTCTTTCCCATTCTGACATTCAGTTTGGAGTTCAGGAGATTGTCTAGACCTGGACGACACCCTAAATGCATTGAAACAGCTGCCATGTGATTGGTTGATTAGATAATTGCATTAACGAGAAATCTTACAGGTGTCCCTAATAATCCTTTAGGTGAGTGTACGTAGTTCAGCCATTTTGACAGGAAAAGCAGAGGTGTGCAGCCATTGTTTAAGTAATGTTACAACTGTGACATGTCAAAATGCAAAATGTGTTACAGTACAAAATGACAAGTTTATTTTTGAGCATTAGAACAATCAGGCATACCTTGCCTTTATGGAGCAACTCACTCCCAGTGATACTGACAAGGCCCCAAGACAAGTTTGCTTCCCCACAGGGGGGACAATGAAGTGCATCAGACTCTGACTCTGCTGTAGTTCCCTACCTCCACAACTTGATGTCAGCAGCGTTACGTTTCAGATTCACCCTGAGAGCAACACTGCGGCCTGCTCTTACAGTAGATTTGTGGTACAGTATGTCAATGAATGATGTTAATCAGATCAAGAGGAGGACTGGATAACAATAAGCTGTGTGAAATGTTCAGTGGAGCATCCAAGTGATTGAGATCTCTTGGTGTGAAGCAGTGTTGTAATCAAGACCACCTAAACCGAGACCAAGTCATTACCAAGACCAGAGTGTATCAACGCTGAGTCAAGACTAGACAAAACAACTTAAACATACAGTGTATACACAACTGGTTAGTATGTATAGCTGATGTTCACCTTATCACTTTGGGTGATGGGTGAAGAGATTTCTGAAGAGTTTTGGTACAGAGGCAGATTGATAACTTTAGCTAGCTAACTTTGCTAGCATGATTTACACTAAGCTTACCTTTCTTTATGCTTCCTTAGTATAAGTGCAGGTAAAAGATTAAGGGGGTCCCTTTGCTTTGCAAATAAACTCCAAAAAATATATAATTAATAAAATGTTATTACGACGATTTGGCTGACATCTCCCAGACAGGCAGAGATTCTTCTCCTGTCACCTACATTCAATTGACGGGGGAACTGGGGTTAACAGTAACACATTTCAAACTAGAAATGAGTCAAGTTATTGATTGCGTTTGAAGTAGGAAGTTTTACATCCAATCACAGCAATGATGTTAAAACTTTAGTGCGTAACTTATTTTTTCTATATTAATGAGTGTCCGTTACATTCAAGCCATTGCCAAATGAGTTGATACAAAGCTAATTAAGACTATCAGCTTCACAAAAACTGTCTGTACTTCTCAGCATGGCTATGTTTAGAACAGGTGTCGTCCGGCGACTTTCGCACCCAGAAACTCGAGTGAAGATAATTACCTCTTCTGAAGAGTCCATTATGTTGTTTTTTTAATCCTCCGTGTCCTCCTTGGCTACTAGAAACTGCGTGGAGTGGGGGTGGGGGCCCGTGCACTATCACAGAAGGCTTGGGTCATGTGGAATGCTACAACAGTGGAGTTGTCATTACTTAGAATTCTTCATGGGGGCGACAGAAACAACACACTATAGCTCAAACACAAATCAGACATCACACAGGCAGTTTAGTAATATCCCTGAAATTGTGGTCTTGACCGGTCTTGAAATAAAATCCTGAGTCCTCTTCATCCGAGACTGAAACGAGACGATTTTGAGACAAGACCGAGACCTTGGAAAAGTGGTCTTAAGACCAGTTTGGAGTACCACAACGCTGCTGTGAAGCATATGTTTTCACAACTCGGGTAGCAGTAAGGAGGTGGAGTGCAGTGAGAGAAGTTGCTGTTTGGACGGAGATGAGTTGTGAACGCCAGCTTTACAAAATTACAATGACAAGACACGACACAGCGTCTCTGATCAAACACAACAGCAGGCTGGTGGGACCTCAAACATCCCCCTGAGCACTGACTTGGGAATGCAGGAGCAGAGGAGCACCTGTATGTACGAGCCCCCAACAGATGGCTTAGCGGTCCTGAGTTGGTGTGTGTTTGCGACGATGTCTGTATGTGTATGAGTGGCTCTCAGAGGAGCCAATTAGCTGTAGCAGACTGAGAAGGCGCCACAGAGCACAGAGATCCAGATTGTTTTGTTTTGGTGGTGGCACAAACTTGGTTGCTTTGCCAGAGTCAGCCGAGAGCATCATTCACCGTTAGTCACCACAGAGCTGGATTAGCCTACATGTTCATAGTTTTACTCTACTTATTTGTTTGCACTGAACATTGAGGAGACGGCCAAGAGGCTATGAAACCCCAAATATGGAATTGGCCTAATTAAAAGAAAAACATTACGAAATAGCCTAAATAATCATATGAGTAAATTGTGTAAAAGTGAACCAATGTATACGTTGTGAAATAATTTAAGCAATTATTAAAAGGCAAACGCATTTTTACTTCCATGAACTTTGCTCTAGAGTGACCATTGAGAAACACTGTCCTGCAGTGGTGACTCTGGAATAGCCAGCTAGCTGCTAACATTACCAACAAAGCTAGCCTGTTAGTTTTGGCCACTTGAGGCAGTGGAAACAAGTTGTGAATGCAACACTGACGCGTTATTATGGAACCCACGCAACTTCTAGGCAAGACCCGCCTTTCAATAACATTCACCAAGGGGGTAAGCGAGCATCCGGAAAACGTACCTCCTATGGGGAGATTGTAGGCTAATAAGCCATCACGTTTTTGTAAAAATCGGCTAACACGTAGATAAAGTACCGTACATTCTGGAGAAGCTCGCAGGCAGTTTTGACTTACATTAGCTATTTAAGTTTAATTACTAATGTTAACTAGCATTTTAGTTAGCAATAACTAGCCTGTGCCTATGTTATATCCTTACATATACCTACGCTCTCCGCCTCTGCAAGATTGGGAGTGATTGAGATTTCTCTTGGCACAGCTACCAGAAGACTTCCAACTTTCAGACAGGTTGCTCACGTCACATCTACGTCTTCAAGCTCAGTTTGTTGCTGCACAGTAACGCTCAGCGCTCACCGGAATTAGGTCCTATCCCCTGACCAATTGGCTATCCTAACATTCACCACTCAAGGTCAGTGCCTAACCCTACAAACCAATCGTGCTGCTTCGTAGGGCTGGACTTGCCTAGAAGTTATGTGGGATCCATATTAACGCAACAATTTTAGCAAACAATGTGTTTATTTACACATCAAGCAGTTACGGAACATTATCATTTGGAGACGTGATTCTTTAACTTGAGAACAAATATTTGCCATGTTTTTCTGAATTAACAAGATAATTATTTCCGAAATTCTGAGATGAATGTTCAAAACAACAAGAAAACAATTCTGCTCTGAGTATTCTGGTTGCTGCTGCAACACTGCAATAGATAGATAGATTATTTCAAGACATTTTAAAACAGATATATTGTACATGTTTCTTTTATAGTATTTTTTTATTGCAAATTTTTCTATTCTATATTTATGCTTCTTGACTTTTGCAGTAGGCATACTTCCTTTTATTATTTTCTCCTACTAGCTTTATTGTTATGCACCAAAAGGCAATTTCCTTGTACACTATGTGAAAACCCTCTTGCCAATAAAGATTCTGATTCTGATGAAATAGCATTTCAAAACAATGACGTTTTAATCATTTCTCAAACTTTTCCACCAATTATTCACTCATTTATAAAGTTTTCAATATGTATTCATGCATTGATTCAAAATTAGTTGTTTTATGGCTCCATAAGAAGCATCTCTGAATCTTGTCCTTCCAAATAAAAAGTTGTTTTGAGTCACCATCATCATCGTTTTGAGACATTGTATGTTTTGTACTGTAAGACAACTTACAGTAATTCCCACTGCAGGTGTGTTTTTTCTTCACTGAATACATTACTTCTTCTGGACTAGCAATTCCTTTTTGAGAGCGTATGAGACGGGACCTTGATGGTAGTCTTACTGAGAGACTGAGTCGTGAACAGATTTGACGACCCCTCCAGTACAGAGCAGAGCGAGACGCTGACGTAGTCTTGGTGTTGAGTTGATGCAGGGCGTGACGTAGTCGAGAATGTGATCCCCCCCGAGGTGCATTCCTATCCAGTTCCACCCTGGTGCTGAGGAGAGCCGTTCCTCAGACTCGAGGAGGTGTCAGGAAGGAGGAAAGGAGGAGGGGGCAGATGTGTGGCAGCAGCAGAGGGAGGGAAACAGAAAAAGAGATAGAGATGGACATTGATTTTGTCTTGTATTTCACACTCTTCAAAGACTTTTCAAGCACTCCAACTCACAATCAAGACATGGTTGCACTCTGTCTCATCCTGGAGACAACCAGAAGGCAACATGAGATAATGAGCCTTTTCACCCAGTAGAATAACAAGATACATAAAGTGAAAACATTGAAAAAAACTTCACATAACATGCTTTTCCCCTCACACTCACTCTGTGTCATATTGTGTCTATGTCTGTGTGTAGTGTCATGTCATGTGTGTAGTGTTCTGTTGCCTGTTTCATGCCTGTTGTCACACCGTGAACAGAGCTGTGGACAGAAATGTACAGACAGATTCAGCTCTGCTAAAAAAAAAAGAAAAGGTGTTAAAATCATCCTTATGTTGTTTATTGCTGCTGCTGATCCGATTTGCTGCACGCCAAGAAATTATGTAATCTACTATACATTTACCACCGTATCCACTTTTCAAATGTATTCTGTTGGGTGATTGTTGTTTGGTCCCAAAATTGTCTTAAATTACAATGGAACCCTCCTTGTATCAGAAGTAGAAATAAGCACCCACTTTTAAGACAATTAGTCTCTCCCACCCACACACACACACACACACACTTCGACAAGCATCCAGAATTCACCTCAAAATGCATGCACACGCTTCTCCACACCAGCGACAATGACAGCCTACTCAATGAGAGCAATTGACTACTAAACTCAAAAAGATGATGCCCACTTTTCTGCCGAGATCGAGGTGACACGCTGAGTCATACTTCTGCTCATTATCCCATTTTCCGCACTGCATGATGTTTTTTTTGGTGAACCCCTTAAAAGAAGATGGGGCAAATGACACTGTCATATTTTTTATAGCCGTTGCATTACCTGATGTCCTCTGATTATTTTCTTCCACAGACAAATTGGATCTTTATCTTCTTCCCCTCCTGTGAGTCATGGCAACCCCACTATGGCAGCGTCGTCAGGCAGAATGTGATTGAATGCGAATAATGTGGTGGGAACATAAACCAATAATAGGATCGTAGACTCACCGCAACCTTGTAACCTCAAGTTTTGTCTAGGCTGACCACTACTCTCCCTAGTCATCATGCATCAGAGCCGGTTAGGCTATTAGGCATGAACACACTCGTGCGTGCACGTACGCACACCTGACCAAGCCATTATAGCGGGCAGTGGACTGATATCCATACAAAGCGACAGATGCAAGATGGAGCCATGTAAGAGCCCATTGACCTCTGCCATGTTCTGGGCGCTGTGTTCGCTGGTGCAAATTACCCGTCCATCCAACCCCATGCATCCTCCCAGCAAAATGAGACCGACTGTGAATCACTGTGAATCACTGCATCTCCAGCGCAGATAGGCCTATGGGATGCTCCTGTCCAGAAATTGGAGTCGTTTCATGCATGTGTATGCTGACGAACAGAGGAATAACCACAGAGGAAGTGAGGGAGAGAGAATATGAAGTTCAACAATGAATTCTAATAAAAGCAGCAAAGCCAGGACATGTCTTTGAAGTTTTTGCTGCTCTGTTTTCCTCTCTAGGAAGTTTTATTTCTGACTGAATTGAATACATTTTTTTAATTCTAGGTATAAAGGAGTGCAGAAACTGACAAAGGTAAGATTTGGCTGGTGTAGTTTTATGAAGATAGACTTCATTTTGTCAGTGTTGTAGCTCCATATATTTGAAGTTGTTGCAAGATAAGAGAGAGGAAAAAAGATAGTAAAAAGACACCTTGCTCAATTTGATTACTGCTACAGCTTGGCCATAAAAAAGCCCCTGTTGAAAAAATGTCCTTTAATTTAAAGTATGAATATTTACCTATTGATTTATTTGTTTTTTGCCATTTGTCTTGCCCCCAGAAAATCTATTAGTCTCACCAGGGTGCAGTTTAATTTCACTGTGTCTGTGTTTTTTTTATAGTTTAACCAGCCAATTTGCCATTCCCTAAATCCTCTTGTTTACAACCCCTCCTAGAAGTCAGTCAAGCATAAATAAGTGTGCTGCTGTCAATATATTAATTTTATTTTGTATTCATTCAGCATTTCTGTCTCTCTTGCTCTTGTTTCTCACAAGTGTGTCTGAAATGGAAACACCCAGGGGGAACTGAACTTCTCTTAACATATCAAACAACAGATCTCCCAGGTTACCACAGGGTGAAAAGATAAGGACACACAGGTCATTAAATGCACAGAGATCAACGCATGGTACATCACCCATGATCCTGCAACACCTCCATTTTTTTTTTGCATGTCTGTCTGTTTGCTTTATCTAGCTCATTCATAGATTTTTCTGTTTGAACAAAAGGATTTATTTCGCTCTGACGACAGCAGAAGACCCAGTGGTGAAGTGCATCAAAGCTTGTTTCATGTTGGGGTGCAAACGCATGGCTTTTATTCCAAAGCTCTGATTGGCCTTAGTGTAATACACTGGGTATTTGGAAGACTGGTCTATTTTAGTCAACTTACTTCTTAAGTCAGGAGATCACCAAAGTCCAAAAAACTTCATCCCCTGGGCACCACAAATTGACAAAAAAAAAAAAAAAAAACACATGCCAATCCATAGTTCAATCAATAGTGGTGGGCCGACAGTTGGACATCGCCATAAAAGCAAACCGGAACTTGACATTTCACAATGACTTTTCAAAAAGATTTTCCACAACCGGACACAACCCAAACATTTTTCTTATCAATGCTCATAATGCATTAGTAATGATTCATTAACCATTAATGTATCTATTAGTTACAACTTGCATTCTAAAGGGTGTCTTATTAGAATGAGAAAGTGCTCCACTTTGAAAGCTGCTTTCATGTTTTTCCTTTTAAGCAAATCTAAATGGTTCCGTGTGCATTGAAGTGTTGGCATGGAACAGCAGTGTTAACCATCAACTGCAAACACGTGGACAAGTTTCAAGTCTCGTTCACGGCGCAGACAAACGGCACATTGAGCTGAATGATGTGTGCACAACATTTAAAAGTCATCTGATAGCGAGATAAGAGGCTGGAAACGGCGTTGTTGCTTCTGCTGGGATAATGATTACGTCAATATCAATTTAGTACAGCAAACACGGTGCTATTGGCATAACAGATCACCGATCGATGAAGTGGCACACCACCAGTTACCTATTCCAAATCAAATGGGTGTAGGATTATAAGGTATTAAGTCTTGTATGTCCTCTTAAAGGTGCATTTGTTTGGTCTATTTCAGGGGTCTTCAACATTTTTTAGGCCAAGAACCCCTTAGCTGAAAGAGAGACAGAGCAGGGACCCCCCTGAAAACATACATGTAGCACAGTAAATCCTTAAGTTTAACTGTGGATGTATCTGTGGATGGCTACCTTAGTGGTTACCTTACCTACAGGCCGATATACCTGTCATTAATGTTTCAATTTAAGAACAAATCATCATAATCATATGTTGGACTCATGTTTTTGTATATGGTCCGACATATTAACTTTTGATCCTTTTTGAAAATGTGAGGACCGACTAAGTGTCCCGGACCCCGTGTTGAAGATCGCTGGTCTATTTAATTGGACGAGAAATGGGATGAAATTCAATTCTGAAGCAATTTGAGTGAAAAGAAACAATTATGGTAGATATTTAACGCTGCTATTAGAGCACTGTCTGCCAAGCATCAAACAACAAAGTCAGCCACTAGCTGGTGAACATAGTGAAGCATTTAGCCGCTAAAGATGCCGATTTTTAGTGTAGACCAAAACAGCTAAAAGGTATAGTGAATATTAGACTTGATTTGTCTGATGGACACAATCCCCAAACTTTAAATGAACTTGAATGTTGTTTTACGTCTGTTTTACAGCTTAAGGCATTGCCCGCAGGTGGCCAAAAAACAGCAATGGTTAGAGAATCAGGGCAGCACGACAAGAAAAATAGAACATCACAAAAAAAGAAACATGTTATTTTTTTAAATATAATCTCTCGGACTTTGTTATCTCCTCTATTAGAGGAAGACACTAAATGCACAGACATAAAGTTTGAAGCTCTGAGATTTTCCCCCAGACTTGTTCAGCCGACGCCACAGTATCTGTGAAGCATCTCGGCCCATCAAAAATTGAAGCGATGGGCATTAAATATGTACGAGGTTAACAATACTGTGTTGTTTCTCTCATTCTGTTTCTACTGATCACGTTTAAAGGACAGAGAAAGCAGCCATTTCACAGACAGACCTCAATCAATATCCAAATGGTTTCCCAAGCAGTTTCACTCCTATTACATTTTATGTCTCCAACAAAACCGTGTTACTGACTAAACAGAAAATAAGAGGGGTTATAGCTTGTATGTTGTGATTTCTTTCGTTAAGGTGAAAGCAATACAGTTCCTTATGTTTGAAACTTATTTTTCTTTCTTCTACATCTTTAAAACAGCTAACTGTGTGGCCATCTCTCTGTGATTATCAGTTTAAGCTGCAGCTATAATTATACACCGTTACACTTCATTTCATGTACCCATAGTAAGCTCCAGTTCTTCTGCATTAAATGTGCCCACAGTTTAACACAGTTCATCAGGTCTACCTATCCTCTCATGCTGTATGTAATAGTTGAGGATGACAGAATGACACATTTCTCATGTTTCTCTCATCTCAACCATCTTCCCATGTCCCCACCTCTGTCATTTTCTCTACCGAGCCGATTTCCTTTTCCTTTATTCCCTTTTCTCTTGCCCTCTCTGTCTGTAACAAAAGATGTGAATAAAAACTCGAACAAAGACCAGAGAGACTTCATAATTGCACGTCACCTTTAAGGACTGCAGGCATACATAAATAAAGACAGAATTTCCGGGAAAGACTTTAAGTCTAAGAATAACCTTCATTATCTTGATGATCGTTCGACTTTAAAAAAAAAGTCTTTTTTAGAGCCGGAGATACTTTTGATGTTGGAAGATAACTGGGGGAAGGATTCAACTGCAAGATCCCCCAGTGCAACTGTAGCAAAGGGATAACCTTCCACTATACGTGGACAACTCTATCATTCTGATCCCACTGCAGCAGCATAGACACTGCCATATGCTGTTGTGATTTGTCTCAAGGCTGCTATATTTTGACATGTGGTGATGGTGGATGCATCCATCGAGCCAGACAGGACATGTATTAAGAGATTAGATGCTACTGTCCTTGCTGTCAGCAATGAGGAAGGCAATTTGATGCTGCCGGGGAAGCTAGTACATTTTTAAAGATCCTGTTATGGAGGGGGATGTGTGTTACATATACGAACACACGCAATGCTCTCTCAGGGCATTTCGCTTCGGCGGTAAAGACATTTATGATCAGTGGCACTACGCTAACATCACCAACATGAAAATGCTCCAGGGTAAAAAATTAAAAATGTTGACGCTGAAGGTATTCTTCATGGAAAGCAAAGATTGGGCTTGTGTTTCCCTGTGTCTAAAAGTCAAAGTATTTGTTTATAACCTAAACGAAGTACCTTCAGGAACTCGCCCCCGAAGCAGTGAAACAAAAGCAGAACCTGTGACAACGGCTACACTTTATGTTACGTTTTTTCAGAATGAGTAGGATTTGTCGGTTGCGGGTTGTAAACACAACATTCAAATTTCCTCGTCTCAGCGAGGGTTACGGTGCTTGTCAGTGGGTGACCCCAGATTCACACTCGATTTTTCTGCTTGGCATTTTGCCTCACTGTATTTGCATTTTTTTTAGCGCTGTTGCTGCCATTTTCGTATCTTCCTCTACGTTTTTATAGAGTTTGACGCCCAGAAATGTCCCGCACACAGTAAAATAAGAAAATACAGGCAGAGGACAGGGTCTCTGCAGATACACACCACCGCCACACACTTCAAGTGGGTCACAAGTGATGATTGACAGATAACTTTTGCATGAGTCTATACATTGTTTTTTAGGAGAATTCTTTATGTTTCGGCAGCTGAAAAGGGCTATTGGAGTCACGTTTCTTGGCTACCTGACAAATCTTAGGACTCTGTTCTGGTCCCCACAGAATCCTAAGAAGAGTTTGTAGTTGCTAAATGTTCAACTAATGGAGTTCAGCGTAAGTTCTTACAGGAAGACTTTCCTTATTTTCATCAATCCTAATTGATCAGCTGTTCCATGGCATTCACTTCAGTCAGTAGTCAATCAGATTCAGCTGTTTCATTGTTAGTTAAACCAATCAGATTCAACCATTTATCACAAGCCAATCACAGCATGACATCCTGTTTTAAATCTGGTCTCTCCTCTGCGGTCGTCAGTTGTCGTTTAAGGAATAGAGTGCGCCCCGCCTCCTCCCCTTCAACCACTGGTTGTCTCACCCACGTATTCCGGGTATCGTCAGCTGATTGGCACTCTTGATTGGTTTCTGTGCACCTTCATCACCACCACCAGTGTCTGGACTCCATCAGGGGATATGTTTTAGTTTCACTACCCCTTTATAACATATGGATTCGATGGAGTCTAATCTCCAGAGACTTTGTACATTTCATATTTTGTCTGTACAATAAATATGTTCATATTTGCAAGGAAGTCTCTCCTGATTGAACTGTATGTTCACCAGCTTGTTGCTAACTTTGCCTCTCTAACTTTTCCTGTTTGGTGCTATGTAGCTCTGTGTTCATCAGAGCTTTTATGATGAAACTGAAGTTGATGAGAGCTGAGAGCAAAGGAACCTAAAATAATAAACTAAAGTGGCTAAAAAGTTTGGTCCGGTCTCCACAAACTCAGAAATCACTATCTTTGTCTGCTCTGCTGTTTTGATGCTGGGAAGCTAGCTTACTGTTGGTTTATAGCAGCTATATAGCTGAGAACTACTGCCTGCTGTGGCTGGAAACAAGGTTGAAGAGAGCGGGGAGAGTGAACCAAAACCTTAAAGTTGTCGGACATAAAAGCATACAATGAGCTGAAAGACATTTTAAAAGGTTGTGGAGAGGGGGGGATCCGCTGTCAGGTGATAATTCTCTGTGAGTTTGTTACGAGCACCCACACCTTTCACGTTACACATCATCATATGATCAGTTGTTAATATAAAGATATTGATTAGTGCAGCTTTAATGCTTTTACAAACACACTGAATGCAATTCTTACTTCCAAAACCTAACATGGTTTACATCAGCTTGAGGTATTCTTCTTCTCCTCTTTTATCCTAGCACTGCTACCTTTTATTGGCGCATTGCGGCTGCCAACTGTTGCTATGCGTCGCAACACTCTGCCATAGTAATGTTTATTACATCAACTCCATCCTTGTGACCGTGCTGTTAGAGCATACAAACCTGCGTACCAGACACATAGATATGGGGGACTGTGCTGTTGATCCGCTTGTCATATTTTGGGTAAAGCCACCAAATAGGATAGTTTACAAAAAGTCACAGCCATTATTTGATCATTAGTGTGTTGTAGTGGCAGCTCCCTCTGACAAACAGACGGAGAAGAAAAAAAGAATAAAACAGGGAGGGATAGAGGGAAGGATGGAGGGATGGACGCTGTGCCAGACAGAGAGATGTTATCATCCCTTCTCTCTAATTAACAGCCCCTCAGACAGACATCGCTGTAGATTCAATTTAGTCTTAAGTGCCCCAGTGTCAATTTTCTCCACCTTGTCCTGCATGGACTGATAATGAGGACTGTTGAACATTACAGTACAAGGCTTCCACTCAAATGACTAAAAGTAATTTGTCTAGAGTGGCATTTTCCCCACAAATAACAAAACACATTCCAGACGTTTTCTCATTATTAAACGTATTTTAGCCTCCCACAGGTGCTGCATGGATGAACTGTGATTATTGTGAGATTGTCTGATTTATGCAGATAATCTGGGGCTTTTTCACTGCCCGCTGTGTTAGATGAGTGATCATTCTTTAGACACACAATTGCTTCCTGGCTTCAACCAAGCAGGGCTTTACTGATGTCCTCTATATGAATGAGTTTAGCGACTCATGTTAACTTTGAATGGGGTGTTAGGGTCAGTGTTGATACATATGTAATGCAGGCAATAGTAAAATAAAGTTTCATTAAAAAAACCTACGACAACACATGGCCCCCCCTACCCCCAAAAAACCTTAATCAGTGAAACATCCAGCTGTTCACTGAAACCATCAGGATTTGTACAAAATTAATTTCATTAATTATTGAGGATACAATTATATCTAATAACCAGTCGAGTGTGTGATACAACTCACTGTCTCTGCGAGTCATTTCCCCCCTGCTGTCCGAGGTCCATTACTGTGATATGAGCCAACTGAATGGGTCAAAGCAAAGAGCATGCTGGGGGTTTTGATTTTGCTGCTCTGAGATGCAACACATCGAGGAACTTATGGCCTCCAGAATTAGTCTTTTATACCAGTAAGGGAAACCAAGAATATCATGTCATTTTAATGAATACAATAGGATCATACAAAATAATTCATTTATTTAAAATGTTTAAGGGCAAGATGTATTAAAAGCAGATGATTGTTATCTGCACAGCGCTTCACTCCACCTGCAACTAACAAACCTTTTTAACAATTGATCGATCTTATATACAGTAATCAATCAACTAATCAATTCAGCTTTACACTTCACATAAACAATAAATCAGCAACACAAGTCATAAAAGCAAGTGTAGTCATACATTTTTTACATAAAATCAAAACCAGAGTCAATACAAATTTGATCATGAAAGTAGAATGTTGAAGACAGTATTTTCATTATCAATTTAACATCATTTAAACAAATGTAACTGTCTTACACTCTTCCACAGACCTAAAATCATCGTTTGAAGTGGTTTTCCCGCAAGGAAATTAAAGCTTTATTAGTTCTACTCAGAATGTTGTGCATACACCCCCCTAACTGCTTGTAGATGAAGCCATCTGGGAGATGGGCGGCTTGGCTCCTCTGAGCTCATCTGTCAAGCTTTAACACAGCCTCTCGCATTTGGCTTCTTCTCTGTGGTAGATTCAGGTTGCTTTTTCTTCATTTTTTGATATTGGCATGCTGTGGACCACATGGCTGACTAATGGGATGCCCATGGAATGGATAATGGTGACTCTGCACAAGAATAAAGCTCCATTAACAGCCACCCTGCACTAACTTTGCAGTGACTTCTTACTTTTAACCTTTGGTTAAAGGTTAAAATGGAGGCTACATTTTACAAGTTTTCCTTTATTTTTTTATGGCCTTTTGACTCAGTACAGTTTATGTTAGGGTGGTTTTGTTAGTCAGCCGCCTTAGGCAATAAGATGAAAGATCACTGTCAGCTTTACTTTATAGCCAGATGAACAAATGTGATGTAATATTTTTGACTATCAAACTACAAAGAAGACTGGTGTACAAAAAAATGAAGAATCCAAGTGCAAAATAATAATAATAATAATAATAATAATACAAATATAATAATCATGATTCATCTGTTGCTTGCTGTATAATAATGGCTTCAACTGGTGTACAAGGAGACAAAGTGCTGCATAAAGTTCATATTTAAAGTACAGGTCCCATTTGAGATTGACAATGAATAAAATCTGGTGAAAATCGGGCGGATATTGAGCAGCTGATCTTGTGAAACTAATCAGATGTTTCCTGGAACGTGAGTACATACCATGGTTTCTAAGGAGGGAGAGAAAAGTGAGAGAGGGACGAGACATTCTGAAATGCTAATACGAGAACAGGGTCCAGGTGCTCGGGAGACAGGAAAAAGAGGTACCATCTGCTTATCCAGACAAGGCATGCCAAATATGAAATATTCATTATAATTCATAGAAGCACACACGCATACCATGCATACTGTATTTCAGCAGGGCCTGAGGCTGTGTACATCCATATGCAATAAGATAGGAGCTAGATGTACCTGTCAGCATGTGTGTATATGTGTGTGTGTGTGTGTGTGTGTGTGTGTGTGTGTGTGTGTGTGTGTGTGTGTGTGTGTGTGTGTGTGTGTGTGTGTGTGCCTACATAAATGACTATCTGGATCTCAGTGTGGCTGTGTGACTAATTCATTCATGTCTGCTCTGATTACGTTGCGTTAGTGTCTCATTTCCAGACCTGCACTATCTCAACAATATAATTCTGTTATTCCAGCCAAGGAGAATTTTCCCAATCAAATATCATTGTTTGATTGAAGGTTGAGTCTTAACTTTTTTTTGTAATAATGTCTGAATGATTTTCTAGGAAGTTTCCTGGTAAAGACATATTTAACTAATTGTAGGTTAAATAATAATAACACAGTGCTCAATTAGTGCATTTCCAATCATTATTTCCAGTATTTTAGTTAATGCACAGCAGGTCAGCGCAACATAAAATGAAACGTGTCTACAATTGTGGTATAAGGTTCCCATAAATAAATAATACCATCTGAAGACAACTGCCTGTAAACTCACCTGAATAAATCCTAACTATCTAAGCGCTGTGTCTCTGTTACTCCTACAATTAGTACCAAATTGAACATTAAAAATAACTTACTGATCCAGAAAATGAAGTGTTTCCGTTCAATGTACTGAGCTCATGCTGCTGTGTGGTGCTGAGAGAAATGTTATACAGGGACATTTTGCACATGGCTAAATACCCCCATCATAATAGGTCGGCAAAAATGTAAGAACGTTGCTCTTAATGGACATTTTTCAGATTTTCTCTCTGCTATGACAGCCTGGAAAACAGCAGCAGAGAAACACAATGGAGATCCACATCTGGTCAGATAGATGGAGGGCCAGTCTGATAGACAGATCCATCTGCTCTTAGTGGATCATCACTAAACATTAAAGGTAGTCTGAAGCTTGCAGAAGCTAAGCCCAATCTGTCACTATCACTTTTACTTTCCATCTTTTGTACTAATTGCTCTTTGCAGTAGTGTTTCTGTAACCTGACGCGCCAGATGGTTTGTTACACAGAACAAAAAAGGATTTTCGTGTGATATGTTATCCCGCGATTCTCTCGTAATCTCGTGATAATCCAGCTGCCGTGCAAGATAAGATGTTTCTGCACCGCTCAGACCTCACCTGTCAGTCACATTGTGCTCAGCACTATCACATCACTTTCCTTCATTTTCTGTGACTCTGTTTCTGTAGGTGGCATCCTGCTTAGCCAAGACGGTTATCAGTGCTCAGACTACCACCCACTACTTCTATTTTTTCCCTTCAAAGCAAAAATATAAGCAGATATTTCTTGAGAAAGACCTGTCAGACAACAGGCGTTGAAAACTATATAGCAAACACTTTTATCAGGGTTACAGATTGACACAGTACTGTGTTATTCTAGTGCAAACAAGTAGCAAAACTTTTTTACAACTTTAAATAATGATAAGTTTAAACATTATTGAAGCTGTCAATGGTTGTCGCCATTAAAAGGTCACTCCCAAAATGTTACACATAAAGATCAGTTTACAGTGGAGAAAGTTCTTGTCCTAGGAAACAGTGGTTGACAAAACGTCAACACAAGGTCCATATAGTTGGTGATAGTTGTTATAGATGAGCTTTTAATCATATCAGCCGATCTTCATCCGAAAAAAGGAGTTTTATTGTCATGTACTTGTAGATCATCTTGTGGTGCAATTGTTTTTACAACTACTCTTTACAGGGTTGAGAATACAATTTCAATCCAAACTTTTAGGTCAACATGGACAGGAAGTCTTTAAAGTGCTCAGAAAAATGGGAAATTCAAGATGTACATTTCCGTGACAGCTGTGCAAACTGGCTGAGGACTGTGACATAAAAGCACAACAGCTACCCTGATGATGTCACCAGGGTTGTCTTGATTTGAGCTTGAGAACTACTGTTACTTATTACTTTACATCACACATTTATTCTTTATGCACAGGTAGCAGGTTGCCCAAGTCTTTACAAGCATTCTCTTTCAGCTCCACCTGCTGAAGCATCTCTGAGCAAAGGACTGAATATCTACCAGCTTCAGGTGTCATGCTGGGAAACTGACCCTCAGGCAAAAAGAGGCTCTCCCCAGAGGGAGCTATAAAGTATCACATATTTAGAAAATAAACATACTTTGTCCCCAACATCAAATATAACCAGGGTGACAGTATGACAGTATATAGAAGCCCCTGAAAGTTCAAAATGTGTTTGTTCTTACCACCACTATCTGTTGAATTTAATAGGCTGAATTGGTGCTAGTTAGTGTCGCAATTGATGGTTTTCAATCAGCAGCAGTCCATCACTGACATCTGTAATTTACCTCACCAGCACACACAAAAGGCTCTCTCTGTCCCACTCTCTCTCCCTCTCTGGACGGTGCATGTCTTCCGTGGAGTCTGCTTGGACACATTTCTTCTGGTGATTGCCAAATTTGTGTCACATTGCAGCTCTGAACTCTCACAGAGCCAATGGCTGCCAAACCCCACTAACGCCTAATTAATTTTACATCCTGTGGGAGGGAGAGAGGGAGGCAGAGACAGAGGAGAGGAGTGTGTGTGTGTGTGTGTGTGTGTGTGTGTGTTCAAAAATCCTTATATCCCCTGCATTCAACAAGTGTTTAGAAAAAGAGAGGAGATGGAGCAAAGTAATAATGTACTGTATGAGTAGTTTAGACACTAATGACTGCTTTGTCAACATGGGTGCGAGACATGGAAAAAAAAAACGGGTCAGGATCCTTCGTCTATTGACTGTTGCTCATTCATATTCAGCAAAGCTAAAACACTGTGACACAGAGAGACAGTTACATAACAGAGCAGTCACAGGCTGCCATCAGCTGCAATCACACTTTCCCTGGTCGAAACCTGAGTCAGTTTAGACTGTTCTTTGTGACATTCATACTAGTCAGCTATACAAAGCAGAGTTTTAGGACAACAGTGACGTGGATTAGGTGGATCAGAGAGATTACTGATTGGTCAGAATGTCGACCTGTTGTCCTGCTAAACTGTAGATTTTGGCAGTGAGTGGCAATGGTCCCTTTCAGAGAGGCATGGTGGACTTTTGCTAAATTTCTGTGCTTTTCATAACAAGACTGTGAAATTGGCTTAAAGGCATATCTATAGCGATCAAGATTAACGTAAAAATTGGCCGGAATTGTCCTTTAACATTTTTTTGTACATAGTCTATACATAGTGTGGACTAGCTGATCACACAGGTTATATAAAACTCCAAGGTCAGGTAGACTTTTATGAAAGAGAAAACAAAAGTAAATATGGTTTTAACCCAAACCGTTATAAACACCCACCAAACTTTATTTTTCTGACTTCTTTCAACTTTGACCTACTGTAGTTGCATTTAGATATGGTAATCTTGATAATTGCTGTAGCCTAGTGATTATGCAGTGTTCACAGACCATCATATTGTATAATAAATATAAAAGAAGTGATTGCAAAAATCAATAAATGAGGCCCAAGTTCACACATGGTATATGATGATAATTTGGTTCATTCTGTTGTGGGAAGCTCTCACAGCAGAGCTATCAGATTCTAGTATTTTCTTGTATTTTGAGGTTGTTTGCTGTTGGTTCAGATTTCATTTTCACATGTAACCATCACTAATGCTAACATTCATTTTGAGAATCCTGATGCAGTTATTTGGGTCCGCCTGAGTTTAAATAATGTTGTTTTCACCCAGACAAACAAACCAGAATAAACACTCCAGAATCTGCATGGTGTGAACACTCTGAGTTCAGTACCTCTGCAGATGTATCATCCATTTCCTCCAGCGTATGAAAAGACCATGTCACGTGCAATGAATTGAGCGACCATTTCTCCGGAGGTGATCAATATTTGGTTATTTTGTTAAGATTGTGTCTGATATTTACAGCTGCAGAGATCAATAGATTTATATCTGGGTAATGGTTTCCCTCGATTAGACTTAATGATTGTTGTCTACTTTTATTGGCCAATTTCTCCTTGTATCACAGATATCCAAATACAGTACATGAACATCTTGCATGCATGAACGTGCACCTATAGGCACATCTACAGTATGTGGTCATCAATCTGAATGAAGATTATGGCTTGTGTTTAATATTTGATGAATAGTTTTTTGTCTAATGGATATGTACTTAACTGCTGTGACGTGAGTTATGGAGCTGCCTTCATATTTTCTCAGAGGATCAGAGGAACGTCATGAGGTGGATAAATGTAATTAAAAAAAAACACAATGCTACGCACATAATACATAGACTGTAAAAAAATTATGGATGGACAATAGTAAAGCCAATGCGGAAGTGCTTTCAACCAGCATTCTATCTCATTTCCAGCAGGGGCCAACTCTACTGGTTGAAGAAAGAAGTCAGCTTTTATAAAAGTCTGTGGGGAAATGACGCCACTTCTCACTTGATTTATTACCTCAGTAAACATTTTAATAATGAGCGTATGGTCTTAATTGCTAGTTTCAAGTTTGCTTCAATACAGCATGATGTTCATTTTATAAATTACGGTCCTGTTTATTTTAAAATAGACAATAAAGGATGGAAGCTTGAGGGCGTGGCTAAACGCTGACCTGCCAATCAGGACAGAGGCTTTGCAATTCGATTTTTTGACTAGAATCAGAAAACTGAGCTACATTTCCATCTGTGTGATTTTTGCCCACGTTATAGTAGTAAATAAAAAATAAAAAAGATAGGTGAGCTGTTCTTGAGCACATGGCAAACATCACTGTTATGAAAGTAAATGCATTTATCCTTTTAGAAATGACATGAAATGACATGAAAATTTGAAGGTTTTTTAACATCAATATGAATTCCTCCAGCTTGCCTATGGTCCCCCAGTTGCTAGAAATGGTGATAGGTGTAAACCGAGCCCTGGGTATCCTGCTCTGCCTTTGAGAAAATGAAAGCTCAGATGGGTCGATCTGGAATCTACTCCTTATGAGGTCATAAGGAGCAAGGTTACCTCCCCTTTCTCTGCTTTGCCCGCCCAGAGAATTTGGCCCGCCCATGAGAGAGAGACATCATGGCTTTCAAACAAGCAAAGTGGCAGTTGGTCAAGGCCACACCCCCACTCTCCACCTTGCCCCCCCTCTCCTCCTCAATAGCTACAGACACAGAAATGGCACATCCTAAGGAAAGTTCATTGTGGGACTGGCTCTAGTGGCTGTAATTCTGCACCAAGGCTGAATTTCGGGAAAGAGACTTCAGATACAGTATTAGGGGATCACTAAAGCCGATATAAAAGCATCCAAAGAGCATCATGTCATGGGACCTTTAAAAAGACATAACTTGTACTAAATTGCCCAATCTTATACAATATATAATACAAAGAAAAAGCCAAAAAGGGTTACATCATACCTCATACATCATAACACAAGGCATAACTAGCTAATGTTGAAATTGTTCTCAATCACTTTGTTGGTTGTGTGCTGCTAGGATGTTTTGTGCCTTGTCTATTGTGTTGTTGTTTTGTTGTTTTGTTGTACCTCCAACTGCAAATCAAATTTCCCTTTGAGGGACAATAAAGAACTCTGAACTCTGAATCTATATATCTCTATATCTTCATCCCATGTCTTCTACGTTGATCATTTACTGGTTTGGATGCTTTTTGCAGGAGACATGCATCTTTAGCCTCAGGCTGTTTAAAAATAATTCCCTTCTTAACTCATTCGCTGCTCCTTACATAATACACTCAATAGGTCTCTCAGTAGTGAGCATTTTGTTAATATTTCTGACACTTACTTAGCCTCATCATTTTTCGCCATGACCGACATCTATAAAATTCCATGGACACTATTTCTTTTGTTCCATGGTGACATTTTGGAGGGCACATATGTACATCTACACCAGGGGAGTGCAAACCTTTTTTTTTAAAGAGTGCCAGATTTGATAATACAAAGATGCCTGGGGGCCAATGGTCCCTTCTGACTTTCTTTTAAGAATTAAAGTTAGGTGCAAATGTACTTTTCTACAACCGTTTTTATTTTCATTGTTTTTAAAATGGCAATGTTACCAAATCTACCCTGCTCAGGCGTGAGCAAATCTAAAAAACAAACAATTCTGCCTTTACTTTTATATCTGTAGTCAGCTAACTGTATAACTGTATGTAATATCTTAAACTTCCATGAAGTTCATAAATATCTTAACCTCATGTTTATTTTGAACATGACTTATTATGAGTAATGCAAAGTTTGCTAACATTTAAGTTTACAACAAGCTCTGGTCTTTCACAAACCAAGGATGCGGGCCATATGGAATCTGGCCGCGGGCCATGATTGGTCCCCGGGACAGACTTTGACATGCCTGATCTACACACTCAGAATTCAAACACTCAAATAGAATGGCGGTCAATGTTAAGTCAATGCAGTAAACTGTATAGTAAATAGGTAGTGATTTGGGACACAGACAGTATTTTAGCATGATATTATGTAGGGTAGGACTAGAAAAGTTTGTTTATAAACTTCTTCCTACTCCTTTTTGAACATGGGAATTTCTTATTTGAATTACTTATAATAATCATGGTAGATTGTGCTGAGAAGTACATGTCCTTATTTATCTGTCATTTTAATTATATATATATATATATATATATATATATATTTAATTTTTAAATTTGTTCAAAATAAACTACTAAACTATAGTTTAGACAACTTTTACAAGATTCTCGGTTTAGAACGAGCCAGGTGGAAACATTACAGCGGGCTACACTAACTCATGGAACTGACGTTATATAGCTTAATTAGGTAACTAGCTACTGTATAGGTGATGAAATCTGCCAGCGACAGTCAACATTTTGCCAATCTTCAATGCTAAAATTGATGATTGCGAGCTAGAAAATAGCCTGCTGTGTCCATCTGAGAAAAAAGTAGGCTAGTACAAATTTGGAGTGGTGCTGTGCGAGAACAGAATGCTTGTAACTGAGTAGGGTGTGCTTAGTGTCCAACAGTCAACTGTACATGAGAAGCTGGTTGTGATAAAATGACACCTTGAAGACGAAATGTCAACCTAAAACACATTATAATCTTCATTCTGGACATAAAAGCTACACCTTGTGCGCCTGATTACAGTAAACTCTTGCCTTTTTACAAGAGGACAAAGCCTTCGGCACGCAGCTACTGCCTCTGTTTATCCCCTGGCATTAAATGTCAGCTGCAAAATTTTCCTTTATAGGCTTAATTTAAAACAAGATGGGAGTGACGGTATGAATGTGTAATTTTTTTACAAGTCTGATGATATATATACATATATGCAGCCTTGACAAGTCATATTTTAGTGTTAGCATTTGATGAATACGGTCATATTGTTTATTTGGTTTCTTTGTTGAATAAAAAAGAAAATCCAGTGACACAGCCATTGCAATGGAGCTGACTTCTAAGTAAAAGTGAGGCAATAGGGTCGTCACGTAAATCTTTTCCCTGCGTGATGCCTGTGTTTGCTCAGTGTTAGTAACCTATATCCACTCTCCTCTGTCATCACTGACACACGACAGGATCATTTATAATTCAGCACAGAGACCAAGCAGAGCCAGAGGAGCCGCACGGATGGCTTTCCTACAGACGACACAACAGGAGAGCCACAATTACCAGCCTCTCATGCTTCTCTCATTCTAAGTATGACTGTGCATGTAGGCACACATGAGAGAGGGTTAATATAATTAGACCTTATGCTGACAGGTGTGTCAAAAAAACGCACACCTATGGTCATTTTACATGTGTACATCAAAATCTTTGCGCACATCCGCAGGAGGCTGTATCTTATCACCAATATAAGGTTTCAGCTTCATTTTAATCACAAACACTACTGAATAATGAACTTGTTTCTTTTTCTCCTTCTTCAAGCCTTTCAATTTGTCTCACGACACCTCTTCATCAAAAACCTTTTAATTGCACAGAGTTTAAAAATGTGCCATTATTTATTGAACCCTCGTCAACTTAATTAGATGGAAAATATTCGCACACCGATGTGCACCATCAGAAAAGGCAAACCAGGCAAATATTTGGGGGCCACAAAAAAGAAATTGGGAAAAGGGACCCCTGATGGCCACTCATGTTGGCACATTTTGCAATGACAACTATGAACCTCCCAAATAGGAACTACACAGTGCACCGCGGCCAGTATTACTGCAATCACATTCAATTTGTGTGTAAGGCAGTAATGTAACGCGTTACTGTTCTTAAATTGAGTAATTGTGTAAATGCTGATTCAGCAGCATGTGAAAGTATTATAAAAAAGTATTTATGATGTTTTTCAACATATATACTATGTTTTGTTTTTAATCACTTTTTTGACATACTATACTATGACTATTTAATGACTTTTTTTCAATATACTATACTATGGATTTTCAATAAATTTTTTGACATACTATACTATGTCAAAAAATTTTTTCGGCTTTTTTTGACATAATTATGGCTTTTTATCACTTTTTTTACATACTATACTATGGCTTTTTTTTTTTTTTTTATAATTTTTTTTTCGACATACTATACTATGGCTTTTTATCACTTTTTTTCATACTTTTTTGACATACTATGCTGTGGCCTTTTTATTAATTTTTTCGATCTACTATACTATGGCTTTTTCGACATACTATACTATGACTTTTTAATCACTTTTTTCAATATACTATACTATGGCTTTTCAATAATATTTTTGACATACTATGCTATGGCTTTTTCGACATGCTATACTATGACTTTTTAATCACTTTTTTCAATATACTATACTATGGATTTTCAATAAAGATTTTGACATACTATACTATGGCTTCTTTGACTTACTATACTCTGGCTTTTTTATCACTTTTTTTGACATACTATAATATGGCTTTTCCGACATACTATAATATGGGTTTTGTTATCACTTTTTTCGACATACTATACTATGGCTTTTCCGACATACTATACTATGGCTTTTTTATCACTTTTTTTGACATACTATAATATGGCTTTTCCAACATACTATACTATGGCTATACTATTTTTTTTTTTTATGGGCATTTCTGTCTTTATTGAAACGACAGCTCAGACATGAAAGGGGGAAGACTTGCAGGAAATCTGTCAAAGGCTCAAACCCTGGACCTTCTGCATTGAGGGATAAACCTCTCTGTATGTGCACCTGCTCTACCAACTCAGCTAACCTGTCACTGGCTTTTTTTTTAACAATAGGGTACTATTACATTTTTGACATACCATACTATTACTTTTTTTAATCACTTTTTTCGACATACTATACTATGGCTTTTTCGACATACTATACTATGGCTTTTTATCACTATTTTCGACATACTATACTATAGCTTTTTTATCACTTTTTTCGACATACTATACTATGCTTCTTTGACTTACTATACTCTGGCTCTTTATAACAATTTTCGACATACTACTTTGGCTTTTTTTATCACTTTTTTCGACATACAATACTATGGCTGTTTATCACTTTTTTCGACATACTATACTATTGCTTTTTCGACATACTATATTATGTTTTTTTTGACTTAATATGGATATGGATTTTTATCACTTTTTTCGACATACTATTCTATGGCTTTTTTATATACATTTTTGACATACTATACTATGGCTTTTTTTGACATAATATACTATGGCTTATTTAATAACTTTTTCCATATACTATACTATGGCTTTTTTGACTTACTATACTATGGATTTTTATCACTTTTTTCGACATACTATTCTATGGCTTTTTTATATACATTTTTGACATAATATACTATGGCTTATTTAATAACTTTTTCCATATACTATACTATGGCTTTTTTGACTTACTATACTATGGATTTTTTATAAATGTTTCATTATATTATGGCTTTTTCAATACTATACTATGACTTTTTAATGACTTTTTTCAATATACTATACTATGGATTTTCAATCAATTTTTGACATACTATACTATGTCAAAAAAATAATTTTGACATACTATACTATGGCTTTTTCATCACTTTTGTCGACATACTATGATATGGCTTTTCCGACATACTATACTATGGCTTTTTCGACATACTATACTATGGCTTCTTTGACATACTATACTATGGCTTTTTTATCACTTTTTTGACATACATACTATGGCTGTATATCACTTTTTTTTTGACATACTATAACATGTCTGTTTTGACATTCTATACTATGGCTTTTTATATCAATTTTTTTTTTACTATACTATGGCTTTTTTATTACTTTTTTCGACATACTATACTATGGCTTTTCCGACATACTATAATATGGCTTTTTTATATAAATTTCCGACATACTATACTATGGCATGTTTTATCACTTTTTTCGACATACTATACTATGGCTTTTCCGACATACTATACTATGGCTTTTTTATCACTTTTTTCGACATACTATACTATGGCTTTTCCGACATACTATACTATGGCTTTTTTATATACATTTTTGACATACTATACTATGGCTTTTTTATATCAATTTTCGACATACTATACTATGGCTTTTTATCACTATTTTCGACATACTATACTATAGCTTTTTTATCACTTTTTTCGACATACTATACTATGCTTCTTTGACTTACTATACTCTGGCTCTTTATAACAATTTTCGACATACTACTTTGGCTTTTTTTATCACTTTTTTCGACATACAATACTATGGCTGTTTATCACTTTTTTCGACATACTATACTATTGCTTTTTCGACATACTATATTATGTTTTTTTTGACTTAATATGGATATGGATTTTTATCACTTTTTTCGACATACTATTCTATGGCTTTTTTATATACATTTTTGACATACTATACTATGGCTTTTTTTGACATAATATACTATGGCTTATTTAATAACTTTTTCCATATACTATACTATGGCTTTTTTGACTTACTATACTATGGATTTTTATCACTTTTTTCGACATACTATTCTATGGCTTTTTTATATACATTTTTGACATAATATACTATGGCTTATTTAATAACTTTTTCCATATACTATACTATGGCTTTTTTGACTTACTATACTATGGATTTTTTATAAATGTTTCGAGATATTATATTATGGCTTTTTCGACATACTATACTATGACTTTTTAATGACTTTTTTCAATATACTATACTATGGATTTTCAATCAATTTTTTGACATACTATACTATGTCAAAAAATAATTTCCGACATACTATACTATGGCTTTTTTCATCACTTTTGTCGACATACTATGATATGGCTTTTCCGACATACTATACTATGGCTTTTTCGACATACTATACTATGGCTTCTTTGACATACTATACTATGGCTTTTTTATCACTTTTTGACATACGATACTATGGCTGTATATCACTTTTTTTGACATACTATAACATGTCTGTTTCGACATTCTATACTATGGCTTTTTTATATCAATTTTCGACATACTATACTATGGCTTTTTTATTACTTTTTTCGACATACTATACTATGGCTTTTCCGACATACTATAATATGGCTTTTTTATATAAATTTCCGACATACTATACTATGGCATGTTTTATCACTTTTTTCGACATACTATACTATGGCTTTTCCGACATACTATACTATGGCTTTTTTATCACTTTTTTCGACATACTATACTATGGCTTTTCCGACATACTATACTATGGCTTTTTTATATACATTTTTGACATACTATACTATGGCTTTTTTATATCAATTTTCGACATACTATACTATGGCTTTTTTATCACTTTTTTCAACATACTATACTATGACTTTTAATCACTTTTTTTGACATATGATACTATGGCTGTTTATCACTTTTTTCAACATACTATACTATGGCTTTTTCGACATACTATATTATGGCTTTTTTATCACTTTTTTTGACATAATATACTATGGCTTTTTTGTCTTACTATACTATGGATTTTCCGACATACTGTAATATGGCTTTTTTATATAAATTTTTGACATTCTATAATATGGCTTTTTTATCACTTTTTTCGACATACTATACTATGGCTTTTTCAACATACTATACTATGGCTTTTTTTTATCACTTTTTTCGACATACTATACTATGGCTTTTTCGACATACTATCTATGGCTTTTTTATCACTTATTTTTCGACATACTATACTATGGCTTCTTTGACTTACTATACTCTGGCTCTTTATATCAATTTTCGACATACTATACTATGGCTTTTTATATCAATTTTCGAGATACTATACTATGGCTTTTTTATCACTTTTTTCAACATACTATACTATGACTATTTATCACTTTTTTCGACATACTATACTATGACCTTTTATTACTTTTTTTGACATATGATACTATGGCTGTTTATCACTTTTTTCAACATACTATACTATGGCTTTTTCGACATACTATATTATGGCTTTTTTATCACTTTTTTTGACATAATATACTATGGCTTTTTTGACTTACTATGCTATGGATTTTCCGACATACTATACTATGACCTTTTATCACTTTTTTTGACATATGATACTATGGCTGTTTATCACTTTTTTCAACATACTATACTATGGCTTTTTCGACATACTATATTATGGCTTTTTTATCACTTTTTTTGACATAATATACTATGGCTTCTTTAACTTACTATACTCTGGCTCTTTATAACAATTTTCGACATACTATACTATGGCATTTTTTATCACTTTTTTCGACATACTATACTATGGCTTTTTTATCACTTTTTTCGACATACTATATTATGACTTTTTTATATCAATTTTCGACAAACTTACTATGGCTTTTTCAACATACTATAGTATGGCTTTTTATCACTTTTTTTTGGACATATGATACTATGGCTGTTTTTTTTCAACATACTATACTATGGCTTTTTCATAACTTTTTTTTGACATAATATACTATGGCTTTTTTGACTTACTATACTATGGATTTTCCAACATACTATAATATGGCTTTTTATATAAATTTTTGACATACTATACTATGGCTTTTTTATCACTTTTTTTCGACATACTATACTATGGCTTTTTCGACATACTATACTATGGCTTCTTTGACAGACTATATTCTGGCTCTTTATTACAATTTTCGACATACTATGCTATGGCTTTTTTGACTTATGGATGGATTTTTATCACTTTTTTTTACATACTATTCAGTGGCTTTTTTACATACAATTTTCGACATACTATACTATGGCTTTTTACTTTTTTTTTTCCATATACTATACTATGGCTTTTTTGACATAATATACTATGGCTTTTTTAATAACTTTTTCCATATACTATACTATGGCTTTTTTGACTTACTATACTATGGATTTTTTTTATAAATGTTTCAACATACTATACTATGTCAAAAAATAATTTCCGACATACTATACTATGGCTTTTTTTATCACTTTTTTCGACATACTATAATATGGCTTTTCCAACATACTATACTATGGCTGTTTATCACTTTTTTCGACATATTATTCTATGGCTTTTTTATATCAATTTTTGACATACCATACTATGGCTTTTTTAATACTTTTTCCATATACTATACTATGGCTTTTTTGACTTACTATACTATGGAGTTTTTATAAATGTTTCGACATACTATACTATGGCTTTTTCGACATACTATACTATGACTTTTTAATGACTTTTTTCAATATACTATACTATGGATTTTCAATACATTTTTTGACATACTATACTATGTCAAAAAATAAATTCCGACATACTATACAATGGCTTTTTTATCACTTTTTTCGACATACTATACTATGGCTTTTTTATATCAATTTTCGACATACTTACTATGGCTTTTTTATTACTTTTTTCGACATACTATGCTATGGCTTTTCCGACATACTATAATATGGCTTTTTTATATAAAATTCCGACATACTATACTATGGCATTTTTTATCCCTTTTTTCGACATACTATACTATGGCTTTTTATCCCTTTTTTCAACATACTATACTATGGCTTTTTATCACTTTTTTCGACATACTATATTGGCTTTTTTATCTCTCTTTTCAACATACTATACTATGGCTTTTCCGACATACTATACTATGGCTTTTTTATATCAAGTTTTGACATACTATACTATGGCCTTTTTATTACTTTTTTCAACATACTATACTATGGCTTTTTTGACATACTATACTATGGCTTCTTTGACTTACTATACTCTGGCTCTTTATATAAATTTTCGAGATAATATACTATGGCTTTTTTTAATCACCTTTTCCGACATACTATACTATGGCATTTTTTATCACTTTTTTCGACATACTATACTATGGCTTTTTTATCACTTTTTTCGACATACTATACTATGGCTTTTTTATATCAATTTTCGACATACTTACTATGGCTTTTTCAACATACTATAGTATGGCTTTTTATCACTTTTTTTTGGACATATGATACTATGGCTGTTTTTTTTCAACATACTATACTATGGCTTTTTCATAACTTTTTTTTGACATAAATACTATGGCTTTTTTGACTTACTATACTATGGATTTTCCAACATACTATAATATGGCTTTTTATATAAATTTTCGACATACTATACTATGGCTTTTTTATCACTTTTTTTCGACATACTATACTATGGCTTTTTCGACATACTATACTATGGCTTCTTTGACATACTATATTCTGGCTCTTTATTACAATTTTCGACATACTATGCTATGGCTTTTTCGACTTATTATACTATGGATTTTTATCACTTTTTTTTACATACTATTCAGTGGCTTTTTTACATACAATTTTCGACATACTATACTATGGCTTTATTAATTTTTTTTTCCATATACTATACTATGGCTTTTTTGACATAATATACTATGGCTTTTTTAATAACTTTTTCCATATACTATACTATGGCTTTTTTGACTTACTATACTATGGATTTTTTTATAAATGTTTCAACATACTATACTATGTCAAAAAATAATTTCCGACATACTATACTATGGCTTTTTTTATCACTTTTTTCGACATACTATAATATGGCTTTTCCGACATACTATACTATGGCTGTTTATCACTTTTTTCGAACATACTATACTATGGCTGTTTCGACATACTATACTATGGCTTTTTTATATAAATTTTCGATATACTTTATGGCTTTATTATTACTTTTTTTGACATACTATACTATGGCTTTTTAGACATACTATACTATGGCTTTTTGACATACTATACTATGGCTTTTTCGACATACTATACTTAGAGAGAAGCTTGTGGCTTGGAGATAGAATGATTGTCCTGTAACCACAAAGTCTGTAGATCAATACCAGGGTTCATGGCAACAAGCAAAAGTATTATAAAAAAGTATTTATATTGTTTTTCAACATACTATACCATGTTTTATTGTATCACTTTTTCAACTTACTATACAGTGGGGTTTTTTATTACATTTTTTTATGGGCATTTCTGCCTTTAGTGAAAGGATAGCTCAGATATGAAAGGGGAGAGAGAGGGGGAAGACATGCAGGAAATCTGTCACAGGTCAGACTCGAACCCTGGACCTTCTGCATTAAGGAAAAAACCTCTCTATATTTACACCTGCTCTACCAACTGAGCTAACCAGCCACTGGCTTTTTTACAACTTTTTTAAACATACTATAATATGTTTTTTTCGACTTACTTTACTATGGCTCTTTTATTACTTTTTCAACATACTTTACACTGGCTTTTTCATAATTTTTTTTGACATACTATGCTATGGCTTTTTTGATAACTTTTTTTATATACTATACAATGGCTTTTTCGACATACAATATTAAGAGTGAGGCTTGTGGCTTGGAGGTAGCGTGATTATCCCGTAACCAGAAGGTTGGTGGATCAATACCAAGGTTCATGGCAATGTGAAAGCATTATAAAAACGTATTTATGATGTTTATCACTACACTATGTTTTTTTATCACATTTTTGACATACTATACAATGGCTTTCTTATCACTTTTTTTTGACATACTATGGCTTTTTCGACTTACTATACTATGACTTTTTAATGTCAATTTTCGACATACTATACTATGGCTTTTTAATCACTTTTTTCAATATACTATACTATGGATTTTCAATATATTTTTTGACATACTATACAATGGCTTTTTTATCACTTTTTTCGACATGCTATACTATGGCTTTTTTATATAAATTTTCGACATACTATACTATGGCTTTTCCGACATACCATACTATGGATTTTCAATAAATTTTTTCGACATACTATACTGTGGCTTTTATATATCAATTTTCAACTTACTATACTAAGGCTTTTCTGACATACTATACTATGGCTTTTTCAACCTACTATACTATGGCTTTTTTTATCAAATTTTTTCGACATACTATACTATGGCTTTGTAATCACTTTTTTCAATATACTATACTATGGCTTTTCTATCACTTTTTTCAACGTACTATGCTATGGCTTTTTCAACATACTATACTAGGGCCACTAAACTGAGCCACAGCCATCCCCAAGAAAGTATTCATGATGTTTTTCAACATACTATACTATGGCTTTTTCGACATATTATACTGTGGCTTTTTTTTTAACACTTTTTTCGACATACTATATTATGGCTTTTTTTACTTACTATACTATGGATTTTTATCACTTTTTTCAACATACTATACTATGGCTTTTTTCAACATTCTATACTATGATTTTTTTCTTTTTAGCAATTTAGTTTTTCAGCATTCACAAGTATTTTCTACAGGAAATACATGTCGTAGTTACATTTTAGTTACTAATCAAACAATGTTGTTGTAAGACTGTATCTTTGAAAGTCAATACAGCAATGCCATCATGCGCCAGTGGAGGGGCACTCTTGTGCTGATTCCAAGTAGGAACAGGTTGTCTGACAAACGATTTGAGAGACTCCTCCTCGTGAGGTATACCACGTCAAATAATATGGACTATAAATCCTTCTTGGTGAGCAAGCGATTTTAGTGAGTTTGCTTGAGTGTGTTTGGTCCGTTAAATGCAGTTCATATGCCATTTAAACATTTGTTTTTTTACTTTTAAGTCATCATTATCTGGTGTTAGGAAGGTTAGTCTCTTATTTTACTTATCAACTTAACATCATGTCCACACGCTTATGTAGCTACCAGGCAAATTTATTGTGTGTGTGTATGTATAAATAACATGCTTGCACGCTAAATCAGGCTTTAACAGACCAGCTTAGAAGATAATTCATTATGACAGAGATGTGCAGGGAATAGCTTCCAGAAGTTGCTCTTCTCTCTGAGTCCGTAATTGGGATATAGACGTATTTGAAACAGGGGCCGTAGCTTCAGTTCTCCTTGGTCAAACATAACTGCCTGTCAAAGAAGTATTGATCAGCTAGCTTCACTGAGAGCTTTTCTTCACCTCAAATTGTGGTTCCTGGTATTAAGCTACAGAAGCATCCACACTTGTTCTGGTATGTTACAGGCCAAAAGATCTACAGTACAAATGTATTTATAAAAAGCAAGACACACACACACACACACACACACACACACACACACACACACACACACACACACACACACACACACACACACACACACACACACACACACACACACACACACACACACACACACACACACACACCTCTGATGCTCAGATACAAACACTTCTAAATACCAAAGTGTTGCTGTTACACAAAAAGTCATGAAGAGAATATGCTGAAGATCTCGGCATGCAGGAACAGTTTGCAAGAATATAGCCAAGGGCAAAAACATGGCTATAAATAAATATAAATCCATGCTGTTCTATGCAAATGACACTGAAGGAAAATTGATAAAACACACGTTGAGGGCTCATTGGTTAGCACAGGTTTTCATGTCAAAGTCCCCCAAATTATCCCTATTTGACACCATGTTATTTGACTGGTGTCACATATTTACGTAATAACATTTGCAAATGAGTGGGATTGTAAGCAGCAACAAGGACAATAAAGACTGACTCAATTTGACCTCTCATCAGAAAAGTCTGTCTAATTTACCTTTAAATAGAGCTTTCCTGCTCTACATTACTGGCTGGTTATCTTCCATTTAGAACACAATATAGTGGAATCTAATAAAAAAATGACTGATACTTCCCAATGGTCAAATTGTGGTTCTATGTATCTCTATATGGTTTTATCAATGTTGGTTCTCTTTAATACACAAAAGAAACAAAATGTATTGTGATCATGGGCACTCTGGTGATAACCTATTTTCCATGTAATTGATGTTAAAAAAGCTGCCACAGACGTAATTTTCCTTCTTTTCTCAGAACCAATTCCCTTTTTCTCACCAGTCAACATTGGGCTGTGAAAAAGAGGGAGATCTTCTGGGGTAAAGGTTGGAATGGCCTACTTGCAATGTCCCCACCCCCATATAACTCTACACCACAAATTAATACAATAAATACAACAATATAGACTAAATACATTTTAATGAGCCTTAAATCCATAGCAATCCAAAAATGTACAAAAATGTTAAATGTACTGTGTGTTACTTCTGCTTTTATGACTTTATCAGCCTCTGAGACACCTCTCACGAGGAATGGGCCGATGTTAGCAGTGTGTGCCTCTACAGCCTGTGTGTTTGCTATAATTAGCAATATGTTTTTTAACGTAATTTTGCCCGACATACTTTGCAAAATGCAAGGTGTTTGCTGACTTGGCTAGCGGCTAGAAACGGGAAGGTTTGATATGAACAATTTGCACATGATAATACGTGTGAGCAGCTCTATCATAAGGGATGGGTCCATTGCTGGGGTGAGGCGAGTTCGGTCTCATTGCCCCGTGTGTCAGAGCAATTGATGTGAAGCACACAATGTAATAGGTCTTCCTGTCCTGTCCATACTGGTGCTCGATCTCCAGGGAGATTCATTCAGTTCACGCAGAGATGTCGCATGCGGCCCGGCAAAGAAAATGGAAAAGCTCCATGTGTGAAAATGATGAATACAATCTCTGTTTTAGTAACTTTTTCTTCTTCATATTAAGTTAAAAAAAAAAAAAAAAAAGATTTGTACAAAATAAATTGATTTTTATATATGGAATTGAAAAGCAAGCTTGTTTACAAGCATGATAATTCAAAGATGAGAGGAAAGTAAAGATCAGGAGCTACTGAAAAGGAATCTGCATAAAGATAATGTGTAATCCATTTTTATTATTCCTAGCCAAGCATCAAGTTTGTAACAGATGTATTGTTGGATATTTCTTAATCCACTGTTTCTTCATGGTGTGTGTGTGTGTGTATATGTGTGTGTATGTGTGTGTGTGTGTGTGTGTGTGTGTGTGTGTGTGTGTGTGTGTGTGTGTGTGTGTGTGTGTGTGTGTGTGTGTGTGTGTGTGTGTGTGTGTGTGTGTAAAGGGATGGGGCTCCATCCTCCTCTGAAGGTCCAGGTGTCTTTTTCACATTGCACTCAAAACTGAATTCATTGTGACTCAAGTACTGCTGGACCTCCTCTGCATCCACACACCACCAGCACACTGTCCACATTTTGGCATTCATCAATAACTAGAGGGTGTGTGCTTGAAGTGTACAAGTGCAAACGTGCACATGCATTTAGTGTGCGATTTGCTGCGGTGGTGTTGTTTTGAAGCAGCTCAGCACTTGAGGTGAGGACGCAGCTTCAAGGCTTCACATGGAGAGGGCTAATGACAGTGGGCCTGGTGGGAAGATATGTGACATCATGTGCACGGTAACTGCTCTGCATACAAGAACTCATTTGATAGATAGATCTATGCATTATTTAGCGTGTTTACTTACTGTGTGCCAAAGCTGTAGCAAAAGCACTGTAGCAAAAGATTGAAGCACTGTAGCAAAAGATTTTAGCTTAATTTGTTTCACAGAAACCTCTTCAATGTCACTAATTAGACGCTTTAACAAGCATTTAAACTCAAGCTATCCGTCCAGATGTGTGTTGCATGTATTCAAATAGACAGTCAGCGGTGGATTTTTGCTCGCCTACATTTAGGAGGTGAGAGAATAATCATGCTCAACAGGTTGCCTTGAGGCTGCACTGAATCCATATCTCAGACTCAGACTCAAACACACACACACACACACGCACACACACACACACACACACACACACACACACACACACACACACACACACACACACACACACACACACACACACACACACACACACACACACACACACACACACACACACACACTAAGAAGAGATATGGCTAAACGTCTATATCTAGTAAACTCACAAACACACATTTCACACACATGCATGCCTCCCACACCACATGGTTAATTAATTCTAATTTGAACGGCCGTGGCCTCACCTCCTACACTCATGCCTTCTGATGGTGCCTGGAGAAAACGTTACAGCATCTTCAGCGAGTGAGAAAGACTGGCAGACGGAAGCAAAGCCGTGAATGTGAAATGAGTAAAAGAATGTGAGCTGATGTGATGCTGATCGCTCCTGAGTGACAGCTGGGAGTTGTAGAGCCAAAACTTTCGGCCAGCAGCTTCCCAACTGGTAGCAGAGGTGCTTGAATTGAATTTTGAAGGTTTTAATATCAGAAAATACCAGTAAACAGCATACAATAGGCACATAGTAATGCTATTTGATACCATTGCAGAGATTATTCCAATCGGGTCTGGATAGAGCAGCCTCTCACTGCTGTTTTAGAAAGAAAATTTAAGTTGAATATGACTCTTGCTGTTACAATATAATAGTCCATACATCAAATCAGAGTGGCATCTGGGCAACAGCATCAACATTTATGCAACTCTGCTTCATTATTGATTTACAGCAAATGGAAATATTTAATAATAATGTGATGAAAATGTAAGGTGTGCCGTTTTTTTCTTTTTTTTTTTATCCGAGGTACAGTCGGAAGAGAAGTATTTTTAGCTTTCGGCGGAAGATGCGTAGGCTTTCCGCCGTCCTGATGTCAATAGGGAGCTCATTCCACTGTTTAGGAGCCAGTACAGCAAACAGTCAGGATTTCATTGAGTGATTAGTTGTCCCTCACTGTGAGGGGGCAGCAAGCAGGTTGGCTGATGCAGAGTGGAGTGGGGGTAAAGGGTTTAACCATGTCCTGGATGTAAGCTGGGGCTCATCCTTTTTGTGGCCCTGTATGCAAGTACTAGTGTCTTGAAGCAGATGCGGCAGCAATTAGTAACCAGTGAAGAGAGCAGAAGAACAGCGTGGTGTGAGAGAACTTGGGGAGGTTGAAGACAAGTCGAGCTGCTATGTTCTGAATGAGCTGCAGGGGCCGGATGGCACATGCAGGCAGGCCATTCAGGAGGGAGTTTCAGTAGTCTAGACGTGAGATGACTAGAGCCTGAACCAGAACCTGAGCCGCCTTCTGCGTTAGAAGGGGACGTATCCTTCTGATGTAATGCAACATGTATCTACATGATCGGGTAGTTGCAGCAATGTTGGCAGTGAAGGAGAGTTGGTCGTCAAGTGTCACACCCAGGTTTCTAGCAGTCTGGGTGGGGACTACCACAGAGTTGTCAATCGTTATAGTCAGGTCCTGGGTAGGAGATCCCTTCCCTGGGAGGAAAAGGATCTCAGTCTTGTCAAGGTTGAGTTTCAGATGGTGTGTGGACATCCAAGAAGAAATGTCAGTCAGACAGGTCGAGATACGTGCTGCTACTTGTGTTTCAGACTCCGGAAAGGAGAGAATTAGTTGGGTGTTATCTGCGTAGCTGTGATAAGAAAAGCTGTGTGAGTGAATGATAGACCCGAAAGAGTTGGTGTACAGAGAAAAGAGGAGGAGACCCAGGACTGATCCCTCAGGAACCCCAGTTTTAAGCGGGCAAGGTTCTGAGATAGATCCTCTCCAGGTTACCGGGTAGGTTCGGTCTACCAAGTAAGATGTGAGCAAAGAGAGCGCAGAGCCTGACAATGGAGGAGCGAGAGGTTGCTCTAGCAATGTGAAGCTGTTCAGTGACAGCAAGGAGGGCAGTTTCTGTTGAGTGGCCAGCCTTGAAGCCAGACTGGTGGGGATCAAGAAGGTTGTTCTGGTGGAGATAAGTAGAGAGTTGATTATAAAAGGCACGCTCAAGAGTTTTGGATAGAAATGGAAGAAGGGAGACGGGTCTGTAGTCTGGATTTTTTGAGTAGTGGGGTCACTCTTGCTTCTTTGAGGGCATTGGGGAAAGCCAGTTGACAAGGAAATGTTGATGAGAAGGGTGAGGAAAGGAAGAAGGTCAGGAGCAATAGACTGGAGAAGGTGAGAAGGGATAGGATTAAGGGGGCAGGTGGTTGGGCGGGCGGAGGTGATCAAACTAAGAATTTGATTTGGAGATAGAGGGGTAAAAGAGGATAGATACTGGATGTGACGGATGGAAAGAGGATTTCAGGAAGTGTGCTGGAGAATGAAGAGCGTATGTCATCTATCTTTTTTACAAAGTAGTTGATAAAGTGGAAAAAATTCTTGCAAAACAATAATAGAAAAATAGAATAAAAAATAAATTGTGTTTTTCTTTCACTTACTTCCAAAATCAAATGCAAATGCTACACAAGTGCTTCACGAGGCGGTGGTGCGGATGGAAAAGTTACCGCTTGTAGTTGCTTTAATTTAAAGTTACTATGTAACTTTTAAATGTTTCTGAAACTGTAATTTTTCATCTGATGATCATAAATGACCTGTAACAGCATACGAGACTAACAGTGGAAAGAACGCTATTTGATATAGTTTCAATTAATGCCTTTTCCCGGGTCCAATTTTTCCGGCGAAGTCACCAACATGATTTGCAGCAGGTAGACGCCGTTACAGAGCACACATTCTGATGGGTCACAGATTTCGGTGTAACACTGGAAAAGCCGATGTTATTGTATCCAGCCAGGGATACGGTAGCAGGAGATTTCTTTATATATAAGCCTAATTTTATTTAAATTTTATTTTAGAAGTTATCTGTTGTAGTTTTCGTTGATACTGGGGCAGGGCCATCACAGAAAAATAATTAATGAAACAAAGAACAACTGAAAGCTAAAAGGGAAAGTGAAAGACGACGGGCAAAACCGAGTCAATGTCGGTCAGGCTTTCAACAGATGGAGACAATTATGGGATTGTAAATGATTAAAAAACATCCCCAAATTGGCCCTCAGGTATGTAATATGTCTATTATCAGTGTTGGGAAGGATACTTTCAAAACGTATTTCGTTACAGAATACAGAATACATGCCCACAAATGAAATTTGTAACGTATTCCGTTACGTTACTCAATCTGAGTAACGTATTCTGAATACTTGGATTACTTCAGGATTACTTCCACATTGAATTGCGTTTTATAAGTGTAGGAATGCGGCTATCACATCCAGCTTACTAAACAGGCCTATAATGGTGTGTTCTTTTTATTCCAACTGGCTGAATGTGTACCTGAACAAGCAGATAGATTATTGTATTGGTAGTCCCGAACTGCAAACAAAAATCGAACTGCAGTCTAAGCTACCACAAGCTAATTTTAGCTAACGTTAGTTAGCATGTCAAACGGGGCTATAGTCTTTAAACGGCTCTGGAGCTAGTAAATCAGCACCGAGGAGAATATAAAGTCGATGTCAATGTTAAAATAGCAAGGTGACCAGTAAAACTACAGCAGACGACTACCCTTGGCTAATTAAAAAAATAACTTACTTTAAGATGCTTCTTCAGGTTGGAGGTGGAGTAATTTGGACGCTGAAAGGAGGTTGGTTGCTGGCAAGCAGAGGCTGCACGGCAAAGTTAGCTGTATTTCATTCTCCCTGTTCGTTCTTTAATGTGAAATGCTGTTAGCTATTTTTTTCTATTTTATATCAGGGCTTCTGGAAAATGCATTAAGTTGCCTTAATTTATTCAGAGTGAATAAACTCGTGAAACAGAGAAGTATTGTCATGTAATCCATTGATTTTAACAATGTAACTGTATTCTAAATACCAACTATTTAAATTGTAACTGTTACTCATAATTTGTATTCTGAATACGTAAATACACCTGCCTCACCTGTATAAAAGACACCTGTCAACACCCAAGCAACCAGCATCCAACATCACCACCATGGGCAAGACCAAAGAGCTTTCTACGGACTGTTACATGTATTCTGTTACTCCCCAACACTGTCTATTATATGCGCAATGTGGTTGTACATCAGTAGCCAACATTAAACGTATTCTCTGATTGGAAATAACAGATTTTCTTTCTGAGCAAAATATTCATCGTGACCTCCCAGTAACGCTAACTCAGTAATATACAATGGGCAGTACACCACCGTAAAGAAAAGATCTTTACGACAGCAGGTGTGCTAAAAACACTACCGCTTTTGTCCAAAGCAGCCGCTGGAATCAACACAAACTGAAAGTTACATATAGCCACCTAATACTAATATAACAGGGTAGGTATATTTTACATTACAAAGTCAACTAGTGCAGCTTTAAATCCCAATCCATATTTCTCTGACCATAGTGAACTGCAGGTGTATCCATATGTTTGATTAGAGAGTTTAAGCTCCAGATATAAAATCAGCATTTTGTGTTTCTTTACTCATGTAGTAGTTTACAACATTAATTTGTTATTCAAGGTGCTGCATAGTGTTAGTCCCTGTTTTAGAGTATCTTTTAATCCAGTTGAGAACCAGGTTAAAATCCTTTGAAACAACCCTTTTCTTTACAGTTGGATTATGTATTGTGCCTTTTAAAATGTCATTCATCTACACTGGCAGCATTGTCAGGGTAACAGTTCAACAGAGACTCCTCTCAGATGTAATTGCAATTATTCTTTATTTATTTGGCAGCAAATGAGCACTTGATCCATATTTCATTGAATGTCAGCACTCCAGGAGAGTTACTTTTAAGTACTGCTCAGTGTGTCTGTGTGTGTGTGTGTGTGTGTGTGTGTGTGTTTTGTTTGTTTTCAGAAAGCTAACTGAAGAACAGCTTCACACTGTCACTCATGTCTCGCTCCAAATTAGACTCCAGCAAAGGATATCTGTCTTCCTCCCTGTGCTTCTTCAGTGGATATTAGCCTTAGTTAACAGCCTGACAGATGCATTTTATTGTCCACATTATCTCAACAGGTACAAACAGCTCTGGTGCCATGACAGAGAGCCTAATCCTGTCATGCATCAGCGGGCTGTCGGCGTCATTAACAAAAACATTAACTCACACCAGCTGATCATTAGCTATTGACTCAGGCTGACTGATTTGCTACACTTGCATGATCGATGAGCCTGGTTAATCATGTGTACTTAGAGGGAGGGAGAGGGGAGAGAGAGAGAGAGGGGAGAGAGAGGGAGGGAGAGGGAGAAATGAGAGATGGGAGAGTGAGGGGAGAGAGAGGGAGGGAGAGGGATAGGCAGTAGGAGGATGGTGGAGATGTCTCAGTTTGAGCTCAGTCACCTGTTAAATGAACGAAACTGAAGATTCTCCTTTTTGCTTCCGCCCACTTTTTAAGTGTGAACATTCACTGACAACTAATACACGTGTTGATGTGTACAAATACTCACACCCACACACACACACACACTCACAAACACACACACACACACACACACACACACACTTCTCATGACAGCCATTAAAGTGTGGATCGTTTTATCAATGTACTGAATAAAAATACACTTTTCGCCAGTAAAATAAAGACATTTTCAATATTTCAACATTAGTTTTGAGCTATACTTTTGATCCAGATGATTCATTGTTATGTACACAGAACACTAAAACACACACACACACCCACGCACGCACACACACACACACACACACACACACACACACACACACACACACACACACACACAAACAAACACACACACACACACGTTAATATGTGTCAACCAGACAGCTTCTAATGTTAAATTTTATGATGAGCAAACAAACAATAAAACTGAAGCATACTGTTGAGGTTGTAGCAAATACACTCACATTAGGCTTGCGAACACACCAAGGAATACACAGGATGTACGCTGAAGCAACACACACACACACACACACACACACACACACACACACACACACACACACACACACACACACACTCACAGGGTGCCGAGCGTGGAGTATAAAAGGGGCATCCTTCCCACTCAGCAGAGAAGTGCTCTCCTCACTCTCACACACTCCTCTGACACGCTGAACATCTTTCCTCAAGGTAAGGAAACCACTTTATAGATTAGAGATTTTAGCATTTTATGAGATGGTTTATATTGTGAAAATAGTTTTTTTTTCTTCTTCACAGTCAGACTGGAATTCAAATATGGAAACAATTTTCATTCAATTATTTGATGCAAGGGAAAGATGACAAAACGTATACATTTAGTTTCAATTTTGCCTTGAATTTTTCAATTTGTAATAGCAATATTTATGCAAATACATTACATTAGGTATGATTTCTTCTAAAATTATTGATAAATTAGAAATTTTAGATAAGAAAAGAATACACATGCTTAACATTTTTCATTTTTATTTGGTGGATTTATTTCCAGAGATGTTTCTGAAAGCAAAGTGGAAATGAGAGATGCTTTCTGCACAGACAATCGTGTCACTTTGATCTGCTGAAACTAAACTCAGGATATCAAGCTCCAACTATCTACAGCATGTTGCGTGCTCTGCCTCTGGATGACAGTGTGAATATGCTGTTTCTGATTCACGCTCCTTTCCGGTGCAGTCAGAGCGATCATTAACTGCGAAAGAGCAGTTGTCTGGCAGATGGCAGATGGTCTCAGTTGTAGTAGCTGTGTGGAAGATGACTGTTGAGTCAGAAGACGAGATACTTTAAACCCAGACTGGACTGCATTTCAAATTCCTAGTTATTAAACTTCCCCTATGTGCTTCTCTCTCCCCTCTCTCTCTCTGATTGCTTAAGATGACTGCAGGCTTGTGTGTGTGTGTCGTGCTGGCAGTCTTGTGTACAAGCTGTTTGGGGCTCCCCTTCTCCTCCCAGCCCCTAGACGAGGGCCACCGCTCCATGTCCGCTGCTTCTGAAGGTATCACCGGGGGGCGGGGAGAGAAGGACAAGCACTTTCATTAATAATATCACAGTAAGTATCCATATCTGACATCTGCTCTTGTACGTGTCTTTGTCGTTGTTGAGTAGCTCTCCTTGAGGCTGACACCCACACCTTGGGCGAGCCCCACCTCCAACACAGCCGCTCTGCTCCCCAGCTGAAAGATCTTCCTCTGGCTGAGGAGGATGCAGACTCCCGAGCCAACCTCAGTGAGCTGCTGGCAAGACTCATCTCCTCCAGGAAAGGTGTGTGTGAGGATATACATGTTAATTTGTGTGTGTCTGTATTATTAGATAGATAGATAGATAGATAGATAGATAGATAGATAGATAGATAGATCAATAGATAGATAGATAGATAGATAGATAGATAGATAGATACTTTATTCATCCCAATGGAAATTTTATTTTAGTTTTTTTATTATTATTAATAATGTATTATTAGTTTGCATCTTCCTTGATGCACCTGCGGAATCTTGAAGGAAATAGGGTGAGTGTACAAAGAAACATTTTTAGATACAAGTGCTTTCTCCCGCCTTTCTCCTCCCCTCGGTCTTGCTAATTACTGGAATCAGCTACAGCCAGCTTTGTAAAATGAATTAGTGGCTTTGAAAACCTTTTGAGGTTTGAAAGAGCATGTATTAGGCAGCGCAATCATCCGGCCATTCTCCTCATACCATCTTATTTCACTTTTTTTTCCTTGTTTGACTCCCAGTTGCTCTTTTTTCTCTTGTTTTTCTTCAATGCCAAGAAAACAAGCCGTCAACCCTGTCATAGTTCCTTATGTTCAGCGCTCTGGCCGTGTGACAGGACCGAGCAACGTCTGTGCTCTGACATTAGACAAAACACACACAACAAAACACACACACACACACACACACACACACACACACAAACGAAATGCTCTGAAGAAAGGTTTTCTGCGTCTTCAGACACATTTACATATTTAAGCTGTGAAGTTTATATCTTCCTGTTGTATAATCTTCAGTACAATACTTTAGGAACAGAAAAATGCAAAACAGACTGTTCAATCAGACAGTGAAGTCTATAAAATGCCAAAGGGCACATTGAAATGAGTATGTAATACCCTAAGGGAATGTGTGCGTGTGGTTTCTCTTTAATCGTGTGTGTGTGTTTGTGGGTGTCTGTGATCGTGTGCTTGCTGTTCACTTGCATGTTTCGGTGTAGGAGGTGTCGTTGTTGAGCCTTCTGCAGCCGATCTTCTCAGCACACCAGGGAACTAAAAACACTGTTTGTGTGTGTGTGCGCGCATGCATGCCAGTGAGTGTGTGTGTGTGTGTGTGTGTGTGTGTGTGTGTGTGTAGGAGGATGTGGGTGGAGTGAAATAAGCATTTCACTGAGCGCTCAATTGATTACCAAACGGATAGCATTCCTGCTTCACTTTGCTTGGAATAAAAAGTCGGAGATTCACAGGTCACAGTGTGTGGAGAAGAAAATTTAATGAGGGTGCAATGATCATTTTAAGCGAATGGACACACATTAGTTCATGCATACACAGTGATAAATATACAAGCATGGACACACAAAAGGAAGAGAGGGTAATAGTATGTTGTCACCCTAAAGTCCAGCTGTTGTTGGAACATCCCCTTTACTTTGTGTGTGTGTGTGTGTGTGTGTGTGTGTGTGTGTGTGTGTGTGTGTGAATGAGAGAGAGACAAATAATGAGAGAGACAATTAAATTGTCCAAAAGAAAACCAGCGTCACAAGTTATGAAAAGTGTAATTTGGTAATGAACTCAACTAACTGCTAAACAGCCATTTTAGGGCAAAGAAATTGTAATAGTGACGTTTTTTTTTTTATATTAAAAGCATCAATCACTGACAATGCATTTTAGTGCACGAAGAAAATTAACTGCTTGGTTTGTGAGAGCATCACTGGTGTCCTATCTCACCCAAAACTGATTAGTAGAATGATGATGTTTTAGTTATTAAAAAAAAATACTGCTTGATTTCTCTCAGCTGTGTCAGAGTGTCTCACGGCATTAAATATCTGAATAAAGTCACATTCACTGTGTTACTGTACCACATTGGCCTGCATCCTGCTTCCAAAAATGAGAGCATTCCAAAGTAGCTTCCTCCAGCTGTCTCTCAGGGGCGTCAGACTGGGGGGGAAAAAGGGGACTGAGTACCCAGGGCCCTCATTTGAGGAGGGCCAAAAAAGATGCTAGAATGAAGGTAGTGTGTGTGAGGTAGGGGCCCATAGAAAGTGCCTGTCTACAGGGCCCAGAATTTGGTGCTACGCCCCTGCTGTCTCTACGCAGAAACAAACCAAAAGTAAGACCACAACCCAGTGAAGTTTTTAGCCGCTCTCATACTCTACTGACTCTGAGGATTACTAATTTCCCTCCTGCTCTGTTTCTCTTCCACCCACTCTTTCTATCACCTCCACCCCTCCTCATCCTCCCCACTTCTCCTCCTAGGATCTGTGCGTAGAAACTCTACGGCAAACAACAAAGGCAACGGACTGAGTGCCAACCACCGAATAGCAGACAGGGACTACTTGGGGTGGATGGATTTTGGCCGCCGCAGTGCAGAGGAGTATGAGTACTCCTCATAAAGGGAAGTCACGGCTCATACCCCTGTGTACAGGCACACAGGGAAAAGAAGAAAAAAACCACGCAAGCTGGCTCCTCACTGTCTCACAATAAGAGTCTATTTATGATGTATTTGTTGTACATTTGTTTGTAAAACTGTAATAATGCAATATACATATGCCAAATTTTGCAGAAAAGCTCTCACTGTCCATGGTTTGTTTGGTTCTGGTTTTCTCTGGTTTCTTTATCATTTTGGGTGGAAAGGATTGGGATGCTGTGAAGGTCTGTTGAGACTTACTGGACTGAATAAAGATTGGAAAAATCACTCTGCATATGAATTATTTCGATACAATGCATGCTGCTTAAATTAGATCTGTTAACATTCATTGGGTGCATTGGGTGTCAAAAACAGGATTATCTGTGGCACCTCATAACTGCTGCAAGCATAATAATCATATTGTAGATTATAATGCATCTTTATGTAGTAGTGTAATGTTATAAACCCTTATATATCACAAGTCAAATCAGGGGTGACAACGCGAGTGTAATAATAATAACACATGGATGAGTACACACACAGTTGGTCTAAAAGCCATTTTGGTGATAGTTTATAAAGGCAATGCCCTTCTGAATATATAAAATCATCCTTAAACACTTGATCAAATCCTTGATTTTGTTCCAATATTGTTCAAGATTTATTACATTCCAAAATCCACGTCAGACAGTTGTTTCTGTTGGAGTTAACAAATCCTTCCCACTTAAAATCTTAATTTTCCTCGCTTCTACACTCCAACTCAATCAGGACTATTCTGACAATGATTAAACAGAGGATGACTGGTAAGAAATTGTTCACATGCAATAGACTGAGGGACACTCAATACAAAATTCTTTACAGATAACATGTAACTCCCTCTGTTTGGCATAAGATGGATCACAGTTTATTTTAGAAATTCATTTTCCTTTTTTTTTTTGACAGTGTGGACACATTTTTGGTACCATATAGCCAAGGATATTAGTGGTATTGCGGTGGGAATAAAAAAATAATCAAATTTTTCTGCAGCTTCCCTCTGAAGGTCTGCCACTTCCTGCTCTAAAATATAAATTACTGGAGAAATTATTGATTTGGCAATGAAATGTATTGTGTTGAAATGGGTCAAGTAAGATCCTGAGTAAAGAGTCTCTCATCCACTTCTTATCAGCTGCCAGTTTGAGACGATGAATGTAAAAGGAGAGATGTCTGATGCTAAGAAAAAAGGTCAGCGAGCAGCCGCACAAAGGAGATGAAAGTCAGTGAATGCATCATTCAGGAATCGGGCCGGGGAATGCTTGAGAATATCTTCAAAAGAACAGCTAGATCATTACGAGCTTTAACGTCTGTGTTAAATATTGAAAAAGTTTGAAGCATTTGGAGAAACTGATGGGCTGAATTATTAAAGCAGGCTCCAAATAAATCCCAATAATTGTTTTGAGTGTTATAAAGACATTTTGTGTTTAATAAGAACATTTCTCCAACTTCTTTTTCAAACTTCTTTAGACAAAAGCAGTCTAAGAGATTTGATGATGACTCACTTAATTTTATTTATTTTTGTTAGGATTTTCACGAACACAACAACTCTGACAAAAGCCAACAGACAGGCTGCTGTTCAACCTGTAGAAGGTTGGCCTATTAGTACGGGAAAGAGGAGGAATCCACAGTGGTGGGGAATTGTGATGAAGCGGCCCACCATGACACTCCTTGTGTTAAGTGAAAGATGTGTCTGCGTGAGTGAAAGGTGCAGAGAGGGATCGATAGACAAAGCAGATTTTGTGAATTATTCAGAGAAGTGGTTTTGGATGCCTTGGGGTAAAGAGAGGATTTGCTGTGTTTGTGTGTGTGTGTGTGTGTGTGTGTGTGTGTGTGTGTGTGTGTGTGTGTGTGTGTGTGTGTGTGTGTGTGTGTGTGTGTGTGTGTGTTGGTTATTGATGCCACTGGCCTGGACTGAGGTCTCACTTGAATCAGAAATTTACAGACACTTGAGATTCTGAGAGGGCCATGGGAATTAACTCAAACTTTCTGTTTAAAGATCTGAGGCCGCCTTGAGAGTTAAAGGCTCTGGAAGGGTTTAAAGGCTTCAGTGGGACTGCCAGTAAATGTCTCCCCCCCTTTGTGTGTGTGTGTGTGTGTGTGTGTGTGTATCAGCATTTGTGTATGTGTGGATGTGGCTATCTGCTAGAAGTGCCAATGATGCAGAAAAAGGTCAAAAGGCGAGAGCATGTGTAGCCTACGACATGGAGCGGTTCAGGCACTCATATATGCATAAGTGCTCTGTTTTTGTGTGCTAATGGGCAAAGCCACACACTCATGAAAGGAACATGAGCTCCAAGAGTGTGGCTGTAATAATGATCCAGCAGCCATGACGAGCAGATGGTCTGGTCCTGGATCATCCATGAAACTGGCTCGACATACTGTGTTTCATTCTCTGTCCTTTTCCATTATTTAACTTCAGTTTAGCTTTAGTCAATTCAAAGGCATTTTACTGGCATCTTAAACAGAAGAACTTATGGTAAAAGCAGGGAAGGAGAGTTCTTATCTTTGATGCTCCTGGACTGTACTCCAAAACCCCATCATCCCAATCTTACATAATAAAGATTCATCTGGCAACAATAAGCACATAACACAGCAGCAAACGTTTCAAAGATAGTGATGTATGAAACTACACATTTAAAAGAAATTGTAGGACATTTTGAGGACAGTTACTAACTTTCTTGCCAAGATTTAGGTTACATCTCCACTACCACGTTTGTTTAAAAACAAATATCGGTTACACTTTACTTGAAGATACATAAGAGTGACATGACACTGTCATGAACGTGTCATAAACATTATAAACAAGTCATGAACGTTTATGGCATAGCTTTTGGTAAGTGTCATTCGGTTTTTGTCATGACAAGTTATGGTTAGGGTTAGGGTTAGAGTTCATGTGTCATGGCTGTGTCATGTCACTCTTATGTAGATACCTTCAAGTAAAGTGTTACCAAATATCTTTTGCTGGATTTGCACCTCAAAGGACAGTACTGGCATTTCCGAGCCCCTAAAACTGAGACATTTGAAAACTTCTGCCCCCGTTTTGGTCTGCGTTGCTTTGTAGTCTGGAGACTGGAAACTACAACGCTTGTGAGTCAGTCTTATCGGTTAGGTAGGCTTACATACCTTTCCGTAACAGTTCCACCTCGTCGTATTGACCCTTGCGCAGTATGCTAGTTTCGTTTGGTGACTTGTTCGGTAAATACATTCTAGCATCTACCCTCTATTTCTTGGCCAGGCGCAACTTCATAGTCTCGCTGGTTGCCTGGCAACAATACTCTAGGTAGTTGCTGCGTCAAAGCATGAAATAGATTGGCACAGGAGGACAATAAACACTTTAATCGATTTAGAAATTGGTGTGAAACTGGTCTTCCCTTTATACCTACCAAATATACACCTCCTAACACTTTATGTGACTGAAAATCTCCATTGAGTAAAATGCATTGTCTGGGAACCATGAATGGCTGTGCATAGTTTTATGGCAGTCCATCCAACAGTTGTTGTGAGATATTTTAGTCTGAAATTGGCGACATTGAACAACACCGCCAGCGTGGCTAAAAGTTATTACCAGTATTCACTTTTATATATTTATGTAATACTGTTAAATAACACCCAGTAGAGGAGCTGACCCGCTGGTGTCAATACAACAACGTACTCATTAATGTCAGCAGGACAAATGAGATTAATATCAACGGGTCGTCGATGGAGAGGGTGGACAGCTTCAAGTACCTTGACGTGTCTGACTTGGGTGCCGATACTGATTCAGTGGTGAGAAAGGCAAATCAGAGACTGTTTGACTTCAGATGCCTAAGGAAATTCCGGATATCCCCTCAAATACTGAACAATTTCTACTCCTGCATCATAGAGAGCATTCTGACGGGGAACATCACTGCCTGGTACAAAAACAGCACAGAAAACTCTTTGCAGGATCACAAGGGCCCTGCAAAGAGTGTTCATTTGGCTTAACATACAACAGGCAGTGCCCTACCCTGCCTAAAGGATAGTTACACAAAGAAAAGGCTAGGAGAATCATCAAAGATCCAAACCACCCGGTTAACAGCCTTTTCTCCCTGTTGAGGTCGTGAAGCACTGAATTTTTGTATTGACTGAGTTTAATAACAATTTTAATTAACACATTTGGACATCATGGGTGGCATTGATGAGGGTACTTACACTCATCTGATAGGCCTTTGGGTGTACACCAGCCATGTAACTGTATGTGGTTTCTGTGCTCAGCCAGAAGAGGATCCTATTTGCATTTGAGGGTGGATGTCCTCTCTCACCTCAAAAGTCAGCTGATTTAATCTTGCGATAAATGAGATTACCAAAATGTTATGTTAAAAGTACAAATATCCACACTGAAAGACGTCAGTGACATTTGAAACAGAGTTACATGTCATTTCTTCTAATTAGACTCCCCAGCTGTCAGAGTGGCATTTTTGGATTATTGCTCACCTCTCGTTCACCCTGTGGCTAATAGAGGTTTTAATAAGCAGCCCTCATCATATCCCTCGTAGTACAAGAGATACAGATGGTGAATGGGTAATGGATTATGACTGCGCCAATGTGGGCAGACGGACAAATGCAATGTAGTTCACATACTGAGTATTTTATGGGCTGAGTTATTCATGAGCACCATCTTCTGGAGGAGGGTAAAAATAATTTCCTGTATGTGACTCTTCTTTTCATGTCTTGAATGGGGGGGAAAATCATACGATTATACGAAGTTATTGTTTGATTACAGAATTTTTATTTGGAAAAAAAAAAACATCATTACACTTCAATACTCAAATACTTACAGTGATCTGTGATTCTCAGTAATGCACTACACATAATTCCTTTATGAGTGACAATTTTGTGACAATGAACAGTATATACAGTGAGCACATGTAAGACAAGATATTGTTATGAAAAATAGGTCAAATTCATAGGATATTTTTTAAATAAATAAACCAAAGTGCAACAATGGCTGCCTGTGTGACAGCTCTTTCGCACCCTCAATCCAATATATGAAGAACATAAATTATCAAAAACAGATGGTCGAGGCACTATATTGCTTTATTTTTCCGAAAGCTTCTGACCACAACAGCTGATTAGCCACTTCCCTCATCCCTCTCTCGTCCTCTTTGTGAGCTGTGGTTTCAGCGTATCGACCCCTCCCATTCATTGAGAGCACCATCAACTTCACTGTCTAATGGCCAATAAGGAAACTAAACCAAAGTATCTTTAATACTGACATAAAAGCTATTTAACAATTTTGCTGAAAGTGACTTACAGCTAATCACTTGAGGAGGGATTTAGGTCGGGTGAGTATCAGTGGAGAGACTGAGGGTAAGGGTGACATACTTTCATGTATTTGGTGTAAAGTTTTGAATCATTTATAAAAGATGGATCTTAATCCAATAATAGAGAAGACGAAAGGCATGGTGTAGTGCTACAGAGACTACAAAGAGCCAACTAGTGCGATGCCAGATTTAACAGAGTGCACCTGTATGTCTGGATGTGTGTGGGATTTTGTGGATATGTTTCAGAAAAGGCAAGAGTGGGAGTACTACATCTAGCCAGCAGAGTCAGTCTCCAAAGCAGGGATGTGAGTGGACAGCAGTGGGAGATATCTCAATAACTATACTGACATTCTGGTTTTAATGAGTCAGTTCACCCAATTTCATACAATTTAATTATATAAAATTGGTTTCATAAGCCCAGAGTTTTAGATATCCGTGTCAAAACTAAGAAATCTCTGAGACATTTCAGAGATGTCATTATAATATGTGGCCATTAAACTGCATGGGTGCATACCAGAATAGGTTTTTGTAATTTGGGTGAAGTTATTTAGCTTTTTAATTCAAGCATGAGTCACCACCTAAAAGCACTAAAGAATGCATAGGGTCAGTAGTGCCATGTTGCTGTCGTACAGTATGAACAGTGTTTGGGCTCCAGGTGGCTGCTCAGCAGTCAGTCCTGGGCCCTGCCTGGCTCCTACTTGGCTCCCATACTGGCCAGCAGCAGTCCAGACTACTCCTGGGGCCCTGGGGCTTTCATGGCCATGCTGGCCCCAACCATGGCAGGATAACTCCGGTTCCTCCTCATTCCGTCGGGCCCAAAAGGGGAGCCGGATCTGCGCAGCCCGCCCAGAGGCCCCAGTATGGGGCCGGGACTCATTGCTCTGCCCCCTTGAGCTCCAGCCACACCCAGCTGCTTCACCTTGTCCAGCAGGTTGAGGTTGTGGACGGTCACGCTAACGTCCGTCTGGCTTTCGCAATCCTTCCCTCTCTGCCTGCCCCTCATCCTCCCCGTCACCTCCTTCAGAATGGAGCGGGCCGGTTTGGAGGCCAGGAAGTTGTCGTACGAAGGGCTCTTAAAGTCGAAGCCTGCGGGCACCGGCCCAGCTGAAACTCCCTGTCCTGTAGGCGAGTTGGGAGGGGTAGAGGGGCGCAGAGGGTCGGGGTTGGGCACTCGGTTAGGGGTGATGGAGGTGCTGAATAAGACTCCTCCGTTGCCCTGGCCGTACTCCAGGCCCTGGCTCTGGTGATACATTGCTGCTGAGATCCCTCTCTCCTGGAGAAGGCGCACTAACCCCAGGGAAGTACTGGTGGTGCGTGTTGCATCTCTGCACAAACATGGGAAACAAGTGAGAGTCAATATCATACTGACTGGTATCTGCAAATAACTGAGTTAAAAAAAAAGTCATGTTGATCCTAGCAATGTGCTTTCTCCTGCCTATCAGCGCTTTCTATGAAGAACCCCTGAAACAAGTTAAACGTACTGGAAGAAAGCGACATGCCTTGCTTTTAAGGAACTAAGACAAATTCAGTGTGACAAACAGTGAATGTCTTTATAAAAGTGACTAAGTAGCAATCTGCTAACTCATTAACATAGAAACAAAGTTTTGGTTATCAGAGTAGCAAAAAGAAGAAGACAGAAAAGAAAACAGCTGAAAATGTCTAGGACCCTGCCTGAGGTTAGTTGAGGACTCAGACGGCCTGAGACCGAGCCTGCGGGGTGTGCAGGGTGTAGCAGCAGCAGGGGTACCCAACAGAGTGCTGGTCATCACGCAGGAGGACGACGCTGGGACTGGGTTCAGACTGAAAAGAAAGTGCACAAAGAGAATTTGAAACACCTAAAAGAATATACTTGCTGATTTTCAGGAACTTAAATTGCACTTTTATGCCATCCCATTATTATAAACTGACATTTGTTGTGCATGGGGGGCATGTATTATTTAGAACCTTCCTACTGTCTAGCAGGCAAGTGACTGAATATTGTTGACACGATCCAACCTCAGCGACTGTTGTTTGGATCGTATTTGTCCTGTGGGATTTAGTCAGATTCAGACTGAGTGCACAAGTAGCACTCTGCAGGGACATTATCACATTAAGCTGCATTATTTCTATAAAATGCATGTTTATATTTTAGTCTTATTACAATATATGCAATGTAATACAAAAGACATTTTAGTTGCTTTTTAAAATCATTCACCATTTCAAACAGAGGAGATTGTGCACATCCTCTGGAGGCAAACACACGACGATGAAAACACATATTTTCATTAGGACTTTTGCAATAAGGCATTTGTTTGAATACGGCTGCTTTTAGCAGAAAAGCAAAACTTTGCAGTAGTTGATTATGACAGAATTCTGGCACATTGAAGAGAAACTTTGAGAAACTCAAGGGGAAGGGCCACAACAAGTTGACTTTTAATCATACATTTTCAAGCTGCACCAGACTACTTTTGTTGGTTACCTTGGCGTGACCCGCGTCAGCTCATCAGTTGGGTGGAGGATGCGACAGGTCGTGAAGGTGTAGGTAGAGCTGGTGTGGGCCATGCATTTCCCTGGGTAATATGTAGCTGCAGGTCACGCAGACACAGACAGGTTACTCATTTAAAACACTGAAACACTGCACACGTTCCAAACAGGTTTCACAATATACATATATACAGTGTACAGTACGTGTATGTCCTCACCCAGGACGTCAGTGTTGCTGAGATGTGGCGTTGGGGATGGAGAGGGTGGAGAAGGTGGGGCGAGGCTGGATGGAGGCTGCCCGAGGTTGGTTTCACCCGTGCTGGAGGTGGAGGGCACGGCTGGGGAGGCAGAAGCAGAGGAGGTGGGCAGATTCTGGAAGTACTGCTCCCCCGGTTCATCCTCCTCAAAGCCACCCCATGGATATACCTGTAGACAACGCAGCACAAAGAGAAGAGTCCAAATCATTACAGACGCATACATGTGCACCGAGTACTACTATTACTCGTAGTATTATTAACAGTTATTAGGAGTAGGGTGAATAGTACTTTGCAAGTAATAAGTCAGACCATATAAACACACTACGTTTTTTTTATTTTATTCATCACTTCCCTCTAATTATCAAAATAAATTTGAATTATACAAAACCTATCCAAACAAATTTCCTGAATTGTTTTGGTCAAAATGTATTTTATTCAGCATTGTCTCTCTTCTCCCACTGAACTGTGAAGAAAAATAGCAGAACAGTAAAACGCAGAGTGGGTTTTAGTTCCGTCTGCAGTAAAAGAGGACTATAAATCCCTATTTTATTTGTGATATGAAAAGCTGTATAATTACAAGTGTAACTCATTACATTCTGTCATGGAGTGGTAAAACACTTTGTTTGCAGTCATCTGTTAATAACATGTTACGTACATACTGTAAACATACAGAGATGCATTTACAGACTCCGACATCTCACACACACACACACACACACACACACACACACACACACACACACACACACACACACACACACACACACACACACACACACACACACACACACACACACACACATACACACACACACACAGACCTGCTCCAGCTCTAGTTCCAGGGGTCTGTAGCCCTTGGGCACGACTCCCGGCCTGGCGTCCAGAATCACACCGAGGTGAGGCTGGGCTAACTGCTGCCAGTGATGCAGGGTGGCAGAGCCTGGTGGGGAGACATGAAGAGAACTGCAATGTACTCAATATCTTCAAACACATACACACACACACACACACACACACACACACACACACAAATAAACATGTAAGGGATTATTTATGACTCAATACTTAAATTGTGACTGCTTATATTATCGTCAGTCATTTAATGCTTTTGATATGTAGCTTTCCTTAAAAGACGTCTTAGCATTGCTCACAGCAGCTGGTAGTGTCCTATGGCTTCAGTCAAAAGGCTTAATAGACTTTCTGATGTTAATCTGTAAAAATCCTCCATCAACTATAATACACCGTAATTGGTTTTGTGATATTGGTGTAGGGACAAATTGACAAATATATGTATGTGTGTAGAGTCAAAATATGTATTTAATGCTAATAACTCCTTTTCTTATGTCTTATGTTTTAAGTATGTCTAATAAGCATTTCCATGAAAAAAACAAATGAGAAATGTTACAGAATAAGTGTTAAAGATCAGGATGACAAACAAAGATGGCAAGACTACTGAGACACTAAAAAGTGATGAAGAGCAGAGGAATAAGATTAAAATGAAATGGAGGAGCAATTAGAATGAGAAAAGGTTTTTATTAGTCAGCCAAATGAGATAGCAAGCAGTGACAGAATGAACAAACGAAGGAGGTTGTAAATAAACAATAAATGGTAAAGAAAGACATAAAGACAGAATAATACATCCATAGAAATGAGATAGTGTAAACACAAATAAACAGTGGAGGAAGAAGTGTTCAGATCCTTTACTTGTACCACACTGTACAAATACTCTGTTACAAGTAAAAGTCCTGCATTTAAAATGTTACTTAAGGTATGTAAGTATCATCAGATAAACGTACTTAAAGTACTAAAGTAAAAGTACTCAATGCAACAACAACAAAAAAACCTCAAAATTTAAAAACTGGAAACAATCAAAACAGCTCTGTCAATCAACTAAGTGTTTAATTGACTTTTAGGTCTAAATATTGTAGGGTATTTGATGATGGTATTTTGATTTAAAATAAAAAATCACATTTTATAAACTACGTGTGCATGTGTGCATGCACTACATGTGTTTTGTGTGCAAAAAAATCCTTATTTGTTAAGTAACTATAGCTGTCAGATGAATGTAGTGGAGTAAAAAGTAGATAGAGTAGAAGTAGAAAGTGGCATGAAAAGAAAACACTCAAGTAAAGTACAAGTACCTCAAATTTGTACTTAAGTACAGTACCTAAGTAAATGTACTTAGTTACATTCCACCACGGCAAATAAACTGTATGGCAAGGACAGCAGTGTTTTTAAATGAAGTATGAATTATCACCAGCAGAGGGCAGCACAGCCCAACAGCCACCACATTTAAGCTTAAATCAACACTAAATCACAATGGGAATAATCAAATGCTGCAGTGACTCTCTCTGGGTTCAAACTTATGCGTTACACTTGTGGCCAATCAGTGATGTCACATCAGGTGCTCTCCATCAGCTGTCAAAGTAAAAACACCAGCTGTGACATCATTAAAGGTTAAAGGAACACGCCGACATATTAGTATTTTAGCTTATTCACCGTAACCCCCAGAGTTAGACAAGTCCATACATACCCTTCTCATCTCTGTGCGTGTTGTAACTCTGTCTGACGCCCCCAGCGCTAGCTAAGACTAGCACAGATCCTGGAGGTAACCGGCTCCATCTAGCCTACTGCTCCCAATAAGTGACAAAATAACGCCAACATGTTCCTGTTTACATGTTGTGATTTGTATAGTCACAGGGTGTACAAATAACAAGGTCACATGAGACACAGCCATCTTCTAACCCATGTGTCAAACTCAAGGCCCGTGGGCCAAATCCGGCCCCTCGCTAATTCTGATCCGGCCCGCATATCAATCTAGGTTCACAATATATAGTTGTGCGCCAAACCAAAAACATGGGAAACTGTTTTTCAACTTGCAATTATGCGACACTCAAAGTGAAGTGAAGCAGAATTTGGTGAATTTGGCAAATTTGCCAACTTTGAGACTGAGGCTAACTTTACATATTCAGGCTGTGAAAGAGCTTGTTGTGAGTCTGCTGTGTGGTAGCATACTTAGAAAATATAATCATTGTTTTGCTTGATTTGCTAAATTCTAGGATGGCTTTGGAACTTTTTTGCTCACTTTTTCAGGGCTTTATGTGGACCAAACTGTAAGCGAGAAGACTATATGAGATGCAATAATTGAGTCAAAGATATTTTACTTTTTATAAAAGCATGTCAATAAACCGTGTTGTGATGTTGTGATTCTCTTTTTCCAGTGTGGGCCTCAGTAAAATTGAGTTTGACGCCCCTGTTCTAACCGTATATAAACTGGGAACTATATTCTCAGAAAGGCGAAGCACTGCTACTTTTGCTACTTGGGCGGAGTGATTTGCTCACAGCACCTGAAGCCCTGTGGTGAGGAGCAGAGAGTTTGCCTGGAGTTCGCTCAGAGTTGGAGTAATAGAGTCAATACAAATCATAACATGTAAACAGGAACATGATGGCGTTATTTTGTCACTGATTTGGTTACCTCCAGGATCTGGGCTAGGCTTATCTAGCGCTGGGAGCGTCAGACAGAGTTACAACACGCACGGAGATGAGAAGGGTATGTATGGACTTATCTAACTCTGGGGCTAAAGTCCCAATAAGTCGGCGTGTTCCTTTAAGTGTTACACTGGTCTTGGGCGGTGCTAAGCGCCGGACGGAGCCCCTCTGCTGCTGGAAAATAGCCTCGGGAAGGAACTTGCTTTAGTGGAACGTGTACGTTCAAAAGTTATTTTAGTCGTGCAACAGAAAACTCAGATTGGACAGATAGTCTAGTTAGCTGTCTGGATTGACCCTGCAGAGATCTGAGGAGCAGTTAACCATAGCCCTTACAAATCCACCGGAGTTTAGAATTCCAACACAAAGAAAGCAGAAGGTAAAGGACATCTGACCGAAAAGACGGTCATCCTGGCGAAATCTCCGGCGGCACTGGAGCAATCCCAGAAGTGGAACGTCGTAGATATAGACTAAGTGTTAACATGTACTGTATATCTCATTTTAAGTCGTATTTCCTTATCCCAGAGGGAGGTCAAAGAAGCAAATAATTTGGATGCATGGTATAAACCAATCACCATCCCCTCTTTCTTCCTCTGTTTAATCACACGTGTGTATCTGTCTAAAACCATCCTCTCGGCTGTGTGTCTTTGTAATAGCTGTGTGGAGATCCAAAACTGCCTGACTTGTGATGGTGCATCAGAGACCAGAAAGAGTTAAAGAGCATTAGTGACAGAGGCCTCTCTTTTCTCTCTTTCGCTCCCTTCATCTTCCTGCTCCCGGCTCGGTCTGTGGCCCACCTCCTTCCTCTCTCCCTCTCTATCCCAGCTTCTGTCTTCCTCGCCCATCCCCAACCTCTTTCCCTCTCCCCCTCCCTCCCCCAGCCCCGCTTGCTCCCTTTCTTTGTCCCGACCCCTCGGTGTCGGTCTCCTTCCCACTTCCTCCCCGCCTCGCAGCTCACCTCGCTCTCCCTTTCTCCCTCACCTTCAAGCGGTTTGACGATCTGGAGTTTGTCAGGGAGGTAGGGCCCTCGTGAGGCCCAAAGGTGGAGGTTCCCGAGGGACATGATGCTTTCCGAGGGAGTCATCTGGCCACACTCCTGGCCCAGGGCATCGTGTACCCCTCCATGTCCTACCCGTCTCCGTTCCCTCTCATCTTCAAAGAAGCGCCTCTCGCTCAGGTTGTTTTGTCGACGCAGAGACAGGCGGCGCAGGGCGAGACGCAGGTCCTCAGCTCCGCTGGCCTTCTTCTCTCGGCCCTCTGTGCTGCTGCCATGAAACAGAGGCCAATTTGTTGAAGACATGTTATACAAACTGTACCAATAACACTACAGGCTTAACTCAAAGAACAGTCCATTTAAAAAGGTACTACTTTACCTATTAATCTATGGCAGATGTCTAAAAACTGTCCTACTTAATTGCATAAGCCCACTCCGCCTCACCTATCCTGATTGGCAGCAGTCTCCATCAGTATGCTCTGCGTTCGGTTGTCAAGGGCAACACTGTCTCCGCTGATGTCCCCACCGTACATGCTGGAGTGAGGTGTGGTGAGGCCGCTGGACTGGGGCGACGTACGAGCGGACAGGGACTGGTTGGAGCCCGGGATGTTGGCGTTGGTTGGAGTCAGAGAACGCTGACGGACTGTCTGGTTGACATTCTTGACCGTCTCAAAAACGCGCTTCCGATGTATTCTGCACACAACCACACACAAGAGAATTAGCCAATGCAGCATGCAGTTACTGTAGTGTTTTATGTGTGCCATCTTAGCTTTTGACTCTTAGTACATACGTACTTCAGTTCCTCGCACTCGGGGTCATCCAGACTCAACTCCTTCCTCATCGTTCCCTCAATCTCAGCTGCCAGAGAATCCTGCAACACAAACACTCCTCGTGAAAGAACGGACGGCATGTACACACACCTAGAGAAGCACGCACACACACGCACACACACACACACACACACACACACACACACACACTCTCTCTCACCATGGGGTACAGTCCCAGAGGATGGCAGCGTCGAGGGGTTCCTGCAGGGAAGTTTCTGTTCCGCAGGTTCTTCAGCTCCTCCTGGGCTTCATGCAGCATCTCTATACACTCCAAATACTTCCCCTCCAACTCCTGGAGCTGTTGAATGTAGACATTAAAATTATGTTTTCGGAATTAAAGTCAAACTGTCTGGTATTAGCTTGGCAAGAAAGAAAATCGAGACAGAGCAGTGATGTGGAAGTTACCTCTGCTGTAAGCTGCCTCTGGGCGTCTTTAGCTGCCACCAGGTGTTGAGAAAGCTCCTCATTCTCCACCGCATACTAGAAAAACACACAGGTTTGAATTAGCTAAATAAGCAGAGCATGATAATGGTCACCTTTGAGGTGAAATGGTTCATGTGTCTGGCTGTGTGTCCTCACAGATTTGGCTTTCTTTTGCAGGTCTACTATCTGAGAGAGTAGGTGTGTGATCTCTTCTTGCTGGCGGGAAGCATCCTCAGTCTTACGAGCCAATTCCTCCGCTATGGTAGAGATTTGGAGACTGGACAACCCTGATAGGGCGGAAGGGAAAAGTTTACTGTAGGTGAGACTAAAAGGAGACATAGAGAAAACAAGCTACAAACACAGGGAAGCTTAATAAAACAGATAAATAAATGTCAGTGTGAGAAAAAAAAACTTACGGAGCTCTTTCACACAGTCATTGACAAGCTGCTGCTCCTTTTCTTCATAAGTTTCAGTCTCTGATTTCAGGTGGTGTGCCTGTGTAAATATATGCATAATGAATGTAAAAATATATACTCTATAATCCCAGAAATTCTTACATCGTGTGGGTGCGTGTGGAGATACCTCTGAGCGGAGGGAGAGGTTCTCCTCTTCCAGATCCTTGAGTTTCCTCTGGAGGGTGTCACTCAAAAAGCCTCCGGAAGCACTTTCCACTTTACTTTTCTTACCCCTTTGGGAAGATAAAGAGCGCTCTCTTATTTTAGAAGAATCGACTGTATTTTCAGCACTCTCCTTTTATTGATCTCTTTTACTTCCGCTTTTACATCTCTAAAATGTGCAAATTGTAAAGTATGTAATAAGTATTTACAGATCCAAGCAGTGGTATTAAGTAACAAAGAAGGGATGCTAACGTTGGGGAGGTGCTGGACTCGTCCTCGCTCTCCTCGGCTGCGTTGGTGTAAAACTGCAGCAACTCATCCTTCAGGTTCAGCTCATGGTGCAGCTGGGCCACCTGGAAGAGGACGGATAACGTTCAACACTCGTGTATATACACCTACATGCATAAAATGGAGAGTGTCAGAGCAAGGTGACTGCCCATGGACAAGTGCCCAATTGGGTGTTTGGTGCCTTGCTCAGGGGCAAGGGGGAACCCTAACCCCTAACCTTAACACCTCTCCAGCTACCAGTCCACACTTCCTTCTTGGTCCGTATGGGGACTTGAACCGGGGACCCTCTGGTTCCCAAGCCATGTCCCCACAGACTGAGCTACTGCAGCCCCCTACATACTGTACGCATGTATGTTGTGTGAATGGATTTTGGATCATATCTTAATCCATTGTAAAATCAGGTTTATCTTAATGCTTGACTTTACAACTAGTAAATATAGGTCCACTTCACTAGCTTTTATTAGGGGCTTCCAACTGTATGACATGGTCTTCATCAGGGGATGGATTTTGTTCACCTGTGATGGAGATAAAACTGTTGACATTGTTGATAATGATGAAGATCGTGATTCATTTGAAAGCCCCAGAAAAAAGCTACTAAGTGGAGCTTGAGCTTGAGTTAGTTAGTTATTTGAATGGGTGCATGAGCAGACCTCTTCTGTGATTTGTGCCACTTGCTCCTCCAGATAGTCATTCTGCTCAGTCAGAGTTCTGTTCTTCTTCAGAAGCGACTGGCCGATTCTTGCCGCCAACTCCATATCTCTCTCTTTCTATTGGGTGGAGGAGATAGATTGTAAGCATAGCATCAATACCCCCAGTATCCCACAATACAACATTGGTAAACTACATGTGTTCTTGTTGGTGTCCTGTTGGGGTGGAAGTTCAGCCACTGTTGGTTAATTTAGACCAACCGCTTTCTGTATTTTGCTGTTTATTTGATCACAGTTTTCCACAACTGTTCACACCACAAACACATTTCATTTGGGCAAATCTACAGTGAAACCTCCTCTCTGTTGCACGTTGTGATTTAACCTAATTAACAATATGTGTGCAGCTTTGAATCACACTCATGGAACGGAAAAAATAGGCCGTCTCACCTCCTCTAACAGACGGGTGACAGCATCGATGTCATTGTAGGTCTTCGTCATCTGGCCCACTCTGTCTGAACATAGCACTGTGGAGATAGAAAACACACAGAATGAGAGGAAGGCAGTGAGGATGTGCAGAGCTAAGTTCCATTTGAGAATCAGAACCCCTTTACTGGATGAAAGCAGTGGGACCTTTGTGTTGAAATCGACCGCTCACCTTGAGTCACTTCTGCTGTGATGCACGAACATGAACAATGGCATGCACAGCCACATTATGTAACAGAGAAAGTTTAAAAAGTCATCCTTTTGAAAATAAAATACTCATTACGGGGCTTCACAAACTTTTAATAAAGTATGTAATCCCTTTCTTAACCATATAAAAGAGAAAATCCAATTACCTGCTGTTCCCTAAAAAGGAAAAAGTCAGAATTAGCCAGGCTCGCTTAACATTGCTCTCTCTTCCCTGCACTTTTTTATTTTATTTAAACAGCAATACATATGCAATAGCCTTATTTTTTTTTCTACTTTTATTTTGGATTTTGTTTATTATTGCTATGTTCCTTTCTGTTTTTCTTGTCTTTTTTTCTTTTCTTTTTTTACATAAGGTCACTGAATATATCATACAGCATTGTATCACTTGTTTAAAATCACAATAAACAAAGAAGGTTGTGGAAGTGTCATGTTTAGGTTGTAATCCTTCCATCACCTTTGATATAATGTCAGCGTATGAGAGAGCAGGGCACAGGAGTTGTTTCCATGGCGCACAGCTCTGTTGCCCTAAGGTGAAAGCTTGTATTGACCTCAGAGCTCTAATCAATAACATGTTGTAACACAGTTATTGAATACCTCATGTTGAAACCTCCGTACTCCTGTTAGTATTGCAACCAAAAGATAATAACAATAATTGAATAGTTGTTTCTACTAACAATGTTTAAAATCTATGATCCACTCTGGCTCACACAGGCACTTGATGGGACTGTGGGGGATTTTTGTGTGCATGCGTGAGGGCTATGTCAAAACAGAGCAAATTCAAAGTCAGCAACTTCAGGAAATTCCTCTTAAAGAGAAAAACAAAATCAAAGACAAGCTCCAGCGTAGGTTAACCAAGAAACACACGAAACTGTTACAAAATCCAGATTTTTTTTAGAGATTCTGAAATAATGGCGTAATCTGTTGCAGTCATTAAACAAACTTTGATAGGGGAAATCTTGGGCTACAAAATTCAGCTTGACCTTCAGTCCCGGTGCACAAACATCAAATCAAAGTACTGGAAATGAAAAGAAATGTCACAGTTAAACTGATCAAATATTAAATCACATCAACCATGTCTTTATTTCCTTCGTTTTAGAAATGTCCTTTACCTTCCTTGTCCTCCTTACAGTACCAGTCATCCAGCTCACATTCATTCCTCGCTAATCGCTCCATCCCTCTCTTGCTGTCCATCTCTTCCCTGACCACCACGATGACCGACAAGCAGAAACCACAACCGGTCCAAACACTGATCCATTCCCTTCCTCTCTCCTACTCCTACTGCTCAGCTACCGTATAACAGGCTCAGAGACCGAAGGACTGTCCGGCCACATGGACACCCCCCAGTGAGTGAGTGCGAGGGAGGCGGAGAGATGAGAGAGAGTGTGTGCGCTCTGCTCTACACGCTACTGAGTTGAAATAGAAGTTGTATGATTGAGAGGATGCACGATGGAGGGAAGAGCCAATCAGAGATGGCGGACTGCAGTGCTAAGAGAACTCCCACATTTCTCTCCTATTTTCACCTTACTTTCATCCCCTTGCTTCCTCTCTCTTTTCTGCTCTGTGCAGGGCCGCTGAACATCTGTCTGCCTCCAGCGACTATTACTGATGCCTCCCTTCTACTGTATGCCTCCCTTCTCCATGGAAGACTACTACAAACTCCTTCAGAAGATTGCAGTTCTGGAAACCAGAGCACAGCGCCCTGAGATTTGTGATACAACCGGCTGGCCTGCATTATCATCCAGGCAGAGCGCCTCTTCAACCCCTGTAATTAGCAGGACACAGCCGTGGACAGCTGCAAAAGGGAAAATTAGCAACAAAATGCCTCCCCAACAACTGAGCGTGCAGGTGGATAACAGATTTGCTCCTCTGCTGCAGGACCCTGGACGTAACCTGGATTGCGTCTCATCTTCATACAGCAGGGTAAGGACTGAGAGCAATTCTAAAACTAAAAAGCCACAGGGAAAGCTAACGACTGGGCCCCAAACTCTGATTGTGGGTGACTGCTGTAAAAGATATAAAAAGCAGTAAAAACACCAAAATACTCTGTTTTCCCAAAGACATTGTGTCTGACTTGGCCCAAAGAATCCCAGATATCGTAGCAGCACACCCAATTGTGAAGAACATTATACTGCACATAGGGTCAAATGATGTTGTAAAGCAAGACTCTGAAGTGCTAAATCGTGACTTTATGGCTCTGCTGAACACAGTCAGCTCCATAAATGCGAAGGTGTTTATCAGTGGCCCTATTCTATAGGGAATTATACATCTGAGCATACAAATATGATATGCGGAGTTCCCCAAGGCTCAGTTCTGGGGCCTCTCCTGTTTAACATCTACATGCTTCCACTGGCTCAAATTATGGAAAACAATAAAATAAGCTACCATAGTTATATAACCTTATCACCAGGGGACTATAGTCCAATAGAACAACTGATTAAGTGCACTGAACAAATTACCGACTGGATGTGCCAGAATTTTCTTAAATTAAATGACGAAAAAACTGACGTGGTTATTTTTGGAGCAAATGAGGAACAATTAAAAGTCAGCACTCAGCATCAAACGACAATGTTAAAAACAACAGACAAAGCCAGAAATCTTGGTGTAGTCATGGACTCAGATCTGAATTTTAACAGCCACATTAAGACAATTACAAAGTCAGCCTATTACCACCTTAAAAATATATCAAGGTTAAAGGACTTATGTCTCAGCACGATTTGGAAAAACTTCTCCATGCTTTTATCTTCAATAGACTTGACTACTGCAACAGTGTCTTTACAGGTCTCCCTAAAAAATCAATCAGACAGCTGCAGCTGATCCAGAACGCTGCTGCCCAACATATTTTTATTTATTATTTTTTTTAATCATTTTTACCTGCACTTAAATGTTTTAATTTGTTTTTTTAATTGTTTTTAACTGCTCTTTAATGTTTTATGTAAAGCACTTTGAATTGCCCTGTTGCTGAAATGTGCTATACAAATAAAGCTGCCTTGCCTTGCCTACGGTTACTATGGAGACCCTCATCCGCCAACAAAACATCTGACACACACGCGGAGGCAAACACACTAACTCTCTACCATTGATCATGCTGCAATCAGAGGTCTAGGCACGCACAAACGCACACACGCACGCACACATGCACGCACACACGCGCGCACACACACACACACACACACACCAATAATCTTTCCTTTAAATAAATTCCTCACAATACAGTGTAATGCTCAAATTAAACTGTAATGTGTTTGGTAACTTTACAACAATGTTTGACATTAAAACAGGGAATGTTTAAAAATATATGTATAATATACATACAGTATATATATATATATATATATATATATATATATATATATATATATATATGGCAGGAAGAGGGCATAGATGACCTTTATTACCGGACAATGTATTGATTGTCCTGGGCCAACTAGCAGAATTAGTTTTTACAAGAATGAAATACAAAAGAAAAGGGAGATATGGCATTAACTAACATATGAGACGTCTAGCTACGTCTATGCAACTCAGTTCAAAGTAAAAAGTGTGTCTGTGTAACAGTGTAGCTTGGGCCTCTGTGGAAAGAAATAGCTATGATGACAAGCAATATGTTGTATAATATTACTACATATCACAAAATACTGAAAATTTAGTAATATTACAGTAATACTATGCACTAATACTATGCCCTAATAACCCTACCCTGACTCTAATTTACCCTAATGTACTGAATAGAGAATATGTCCTTACTTTCTTGGTTTAATATGAAATGTAGAAAAGAAAATGTGTTTCAACTATCGTAGATTATCTTTCCAAAAACCATTTGAAGGATTAAATGTAGCACGTACTCAGGTGGGTAAATCCTTCACATGTATTCGCACAAGTCCCAGAGATAAAACCCCACCAGTTTAACCCTCATTGTCCCTCTCCTTATGCATTTCTTTACTGCATTCCCACTTCCACTCTAAAACTAAAAGCTTCCTGCACGCTTCATCAGGAGTTTCGGCAGCACAAGAAATACGTTTGTAGATATAAATAATGAATAAAATCACGCTGTTGACTGTACTCCGGCCAGACTGTTAGAATAATGTCATTATCAAATGATAGACAGAGACCACTGAAGATATATTAAAGTTCATTTTACTTGAGAACCCGACAAGGAGGCAGTCTCCGTACTACAGAATAGTACAGACAAAGACCTAACGAAAAGCTCTCTACAGCTGCTTTTTGTAATAACAAGTCTAATGCAATAAATCAATCGATACAAGAGTTGGTGTCGTCAGTTGTTATGTGGTAAGAGACAATGACGTCTCCTTTATCTAGTCAGGGAGTGCCCGTTCCTTCCTCAGCATCACACCGTGCTCCAGACAAGGACACGCCATGGCTCCCGTGTTATCTTGTTTAGAGAATTCAGTATAATATTATTCTATGCAAACAGTTTAATAATAACAAGAGGGAAAGTATGTATCATAATTTCCCTAACACAGACTTACAGAAGTATTTGAGTGTCTCTTCGATCTGCTCGGTGGTCAGGTCAAGCTTGGCGTCCGGTGCGACGAGGGGAGTGTGCAGCCAGTCATCGTGGTCGTAGCCATAGACAGTGTCAGCCCGCAACCGGTACACCGGCAACTGCTCCTCTAGAAGACTGATGATCTCAAACTCTGGCAGGTCAGTGCTGTTGCACACATCTGAACATTACAGAGAGGAGAGGACAGTCAATATACTGCTGCCTGATGGTGCACTTTTTCTCAAAAATGGCCCATTGGATGCATTTCAACACAAACTAGTGTAGATCTAATCATTCTAAAGACATATCATTTTAAGGTTTTGGAACAACGTTATCAACTAATAGCCAGGTAAGTACTGTTTTAACACTTTATTTATTACTTATTACGTAATGCCTTTACTGGATTTAATCTTTAAAAATACTATGGTTCATGTGGACACATTGTTTATCTGATCACTTACTTTAGAGTTGATGTAAACATGTAATTTGGAATTATAAAAGTATTTATTTGGACCAATAACTGTTCTTAAGCCTGACTGACGGATATTTTACGTGTGATAGATGTAAGCAGTGGTGGTGCTGTAGATTTACTCAAGTGCTGTACTTAAGTACGGTTTTCAGGTACCTGTACCGAGTTTTTTTTCATTGTATGTTCCTTTTTTGGGCATTTTTTTGTGATAGGATGGCTTGGAAATGAAAGGGAGCAGCAAAGGGCCGCAGGTTGGAATTAAACTCGCAGCCGCTGTGGTGAGGACTGAGCCTCTGTACATGGGGCGTACGCTCTACCAAGGTGAGCTACCCAGGCACCCCTATTGTATGTTACCTTACATTTCTTCTACAGTACATGCAAAAGCAGTAACCTTATAATTTGAATACCCAATAGTATGTAAAGTTAGCTCCATCTTGACCAGCTATAACATTAAAATGCTACATGATTCAGTATTAAATATCCAACCAAATATAATAATATAACATTTACAGGGGGCATTTTTCTACATAATATGTACTTTTGTTACTTGGTCTCTGTGATACAATCTTTTCTTAATAAGAGTTTCCAAAAGTATGCAATTTAGGACATTATGTCTTTAAAGCAGCATTATTTTATAACACAGCTAATAAGAAAGAACAAATAAATTAATTTAAATAACATACACCACACAACAGAAAGTTATTAATACTTGCTAGAAGGAACACATCTTGCTGATGTCATGTGAAAACTATGTAGCTATATTTGGAGATCTTGATGTTTTGAGTTCAGTTAAAGATGCAATCCCTTTATGCTGCGACAAATGTCTTCCAAGCTTGAGTTAACCCTTCTACGACCCACTGGATATACTCCAGAATGCAAACGGAAAATCAAGGTTTTCTTAACACTAACATGCACGCACGAACACACATACCTGTGATGGTCTCAGCGTCCCTGCAGCTGGGCGGCGCCAGGTGTGTGTCAAGCTGGATGGACTCGCCCTCGCTCACATACTGCTCCTCGTGGGTGTGCCGCTGGTCAAGATCTGGGTCTGGGTCCGGGTCCAGGTCTGGGGCCGGGGGCGGGGAGGGGGCTGGGGAGGCCAGCTTGGCTTACCTCTCACTGGCGGAGAGAAACCGGGGCCATGGGCCTCTGGAGCTGGAGCTCCACTGGGTTAGCAGATCCACCGGAGGACACAGCAGGCACAGCAACCTGGAGAGGAGAGATGGGGAGGGGTAAGGAAGCAAGGAGGGATGGAGAGAAGCAGAGCCATATATACTAATCAATGCACCTCTCTCTTTCCCTCCAGAGTCTTTAACTTCAAGTGCTGAGTATGCACTGTGCTGCCTGCCAGCAAGCTAAACAAATCACAGCCTATTGCCTACAGACGCCACTCTTCATCTGTCGGGAAATGTAAGAAGGCACATGGGGGGGGGGGAGTAAGAACAACTCTTGATAATAGCATGATGAAATTAAAGTGTACTACTTAAATGATCAATGAACGGTAAAATGCATTCTCCTCTAGCGGGAATTCAGACAGCAGGTAAAACCACAGAGCAGTGGCTCCTGGGCTGCGAGGGGTTCTGTGTTTCAAGGCTACTTCAGCAGCGAGAATGCATGCCAACGTGGGTATTATGGGTATAACCTAACCAATAGCTGCAACCCCAACCTCCTGAACTCCCAGTGCCCCAGGGAGGCCCCCCTCACAGCACAGACTACTGAAGTAAGAGCAGAGTTTGATGCTGGGTCCCCTATCTGAAGTAGATACAGCAGCGCTCGTGTATAGTGACCTTGCAGCTCTCTGTCTTTATTCCGCAGGGCACACAGCAGGCTGCAGTCAGTAAACACACTGCAGATCTGGATCATGAAATTCACCTGTGTGTCTGATCAAACAGCCTGTGACGCGGCACACAGAGGAGAATATCAATAGAAACAGACAAGAGGTTTGTGTGCATATGCATAAGTGTCCCGTGTGTGCTCTGTAGCCCGTTGCATGAATGGTTGGTTGTGGTTGTCTCTGTACTCGCATAAGATAAAAGACAGCTGGTAATGGATGAGTGCATCTGACATCAAATGCTCCTACAACTGACAAGCACATGCATGACCATACCAACACATAAAGGTGAACAGACCCTTTTGCACACATATACTCTGTTTTCTGTGTAGCAGCAACCTTGGGATGTCTTTCCCATTGCGGCAGCTGTATTCACTCTCTGTTAGACTATAGTATGTTGGTGTAAATTTCTTTGGCATGTCAAACCCTTTTCAATGGGCAGTTCCACAATTACATAATGTGTGAATGAAAGATAATTCCAGGTTCAAACTGCCAACACAGCCACATGCACATTTGGGATTAAAAGTCACGCATTCTAACACTCCCAAATCACCATCCCCAACTTGTCCCCCACTTGTAAAAACTCCTCCTCGTCAGGTTTTCAAAAAAAGGAGCAAAATTATGATCTCAGGATGAGAAACCTCAAACCAGGGTGGTTGTTCTTTTTAAATAATACAAAATAAAAGCAGTAAATCGTTATGTCTTAAAAGGCACTTGCACACGGCCCAACAGCTTATTGGCTACAGTAAAAACTATGACTACTGTCCTGCAGTTAATGCAGGAGCTGCTGCTGATGGTGCTGCTGACAGTATCCCCAGTAAATAGGCCAGGGCTCATTAACGCATGTGGCATAAACAATGTTATTGCTGGTTATTTGAATGCTGTCTGAGGGTGTGGCTTCGTCTACATTAGCAGGTCGCGTCACGGATGCGGATCTAGGTTGTTTTAACACAATAAGTGCCAGAACATGATCAGCTGACCTTCTGATGCATGACATCGCCATTAAAACCATTCATTTGTGAAGCAGCCCCCGGTACAGAGCCATACTCACACTCAGGATAGGGACTGATCCAAAGCGTTTTCTTAGTCAGAAATCCAAAAAGGACTCTGGTGCAGTTCAGTAAATCCTTCAGGGAGGAAATCGGAGTAGATATGGATGACTGTCCCTCGGATAGTAGAGACGGTCCCTGTCAAACAGTCAGTGTGCACAGGCCGGTCGGATCGCTGTGATATTTCTGTTTCTGGACTCGCTCCACAGCGCTGACAGCTCTGGACCATCCAGGTCACATACGCTTGGTTTCCAAAGTCGCTCTTGACCCGGTCCACTCTTTCTCCCCTTCAGCCATCTCCCTCTGCCTCTCTCCCTTGTCTCTCACTCTCACCGGAGCCTCCCTCATCGTTGTGAAGCCAGCCAGGCGGAGAACAATAACACTTCTGGTCACCGCCTTCAAAATAAAATCATTATCAGTGAACAGATTTTTTTTTTTTAATGGTTAAATGTATTTTGAGGGATCAAACATAAAAAATAGGTTGTGTTTTACCTCAATTTTCTTAGTATAACATAATAATAATAGCATAGCATAAAAATAAAGACCTGAATTTCCAATAGTCCACAACTAAAAACTAAGGTAAAGGAGCTCCTATGTCTATAGGTTACAGGATCAAATGTGTTATGTGCTGATATGGTTATTGGTTATGAACACCTCAAGATTTCCCTAGCCCAGTCTTTTTATTTCTATATTATTTTGTAAATTGGGAATAGACTTGCTGTGCTTTAAATTTTAAAAGCAACGCTTTGTCTCTAGCCGCTTCCTGACGAACTCTATCTGACTTGACAGTTTTTCTCCCAGCTGCCATCCATGATCCAGACACCCAAACCTTCTGGCTCGAGCATCAGTGACGTCATGAGCACCCACAACAGGAAGGGAACAGGCGATACCGTTTAACAGACATGTAGGTGAAAACCTACTTCCAAATCATCCGCTAATAAATGTATTTGGGTATTTCAATCTTTCACAATTGTTACTAGTTATGTAACATTTGTTAGGCTATTACTACATTGTATCAACATATAGACATCATACCCCAGCAAGGTAAGGTGGGTTATTATGCATACATATATCCTTCCACCGAAACAGCGTGCTATATGAAGGCAGCTGTATTTTTTTTTAATTGAACACTGACTAAAATATTAAACCAATTTCCATGAATCTGCAGTGATTGCCTCCCACTAGACCAGCTAGATTGAAGAGAGAGAAGCCATTGTTCTCCAGAGAATAACTAGAATAACATGGCTGAGTCAGCTATTCCCTATATATACACACTATGGTTCAACACAGTGAGTTTACAGTAACCTTGTGCTACTGTGGGGCCCTTTTTTGTATTATTCTCTGGTCTTGGTAGTCTATACATATATATATATATATATATATATATATATATATATATATATATATATATATATATAGATAGATAGATAGATAGATAGATAGATAGATAGATAGATAGATGTAAATATATTATTTAATGTACAGTATTGTGCCCACAGTGCCACAATGTGGCCCAATGTGCGGGCTCACAATGGGCCCCAATGACAGTTATGGGGCCCACTCTGGGCTGCCCACTCTGGGCCTATTTTTCTGCCCACAGTGGTGCCACACGGGTCCCAAAAGGGCATGTTTGCTGGTAACAAATATTTTTCAAGTACGAAATATCTATCAGAATGGACAACTACCTCCTATAAATGTAGTTAAAGTATGGTAGCTCATTCTGACAGGTAGGACATTTCTATCAGAATGGCCTACTTCATCTGTAAATTTTGTTAAAGTAAGGTAGCTCATTCTTTTAGGACACATGTTTCAAACTCAAGGCCCGCAGGCCAAATCAGGCCCCTCCCAAATGTGTATCCGGTCCGCATGTCAATTTAGGTAAAAAGGTAGGTAGGTAGGTGGAAAATATCTATCAGAATGGCCTACTTCCTCTATAAATGTAGTGAAAGTAGGGTAGCTCATTCTGACAGGTAGGAAATATCTATCAGAATGGCATCTTCCTCTATAAATGTAGTTATATCCATCATACCCTACTTTTAAGGCCATTCTGACAGATGTTTCCTTCTTGACAGAATGAATTGCAAATCTCGCTGTAATTCAAACTTCCAACAGCCGATGACAGCAGAGGGCTGGTTTTCAGCTTCTCATTCTGTCATGCTGCTCGTACGTCAGCGGACTGATTTGCATAATCTTTACGGGTGGAAACGCACACAACAATGGGCTGAATGAACCTTAGTTTCTTCTGATTTAGAAAGACCCCGGAACATGTGTCAAAACGCACCTTTAGCTGCACATTAATATGTTGTGTGCCACACATAAACAATGTGGTAGCCTACTCAATATGGTGAATGGCAGCATGTGCAATTGATGCTTAAATGATTTCAATGAAGAATAAGCTTTATAATAAATTAATTTGCCTAAAGGATCACAGAGAGTCTTGCATTTGAGCGTCTTTTATGTTTTGTTTTTTTTGTTTATGTAATGAGACTATTAGCCATGTACCTACACTAACCTAATGGTAAAGGAGAGGCTATTTATATATATATATATATATATATATATATATATATATATATATATATATATATATATATATATATCATAGGTCATACCCATGCTAAAGTTGACTAAAAAGAGGAATAAAAAAAATCATCCTTTGGAAACTGATCTTAATGCCTTAATTAAAGAAATGAGGAAAAATCCGACCTTTTAAGGACACCAATTTTTTTTGTGAATGAATAGTGTATTGTAAATAAATAAATGTTCTTTCTTAAAATACAGGGGGCATAAGTATACATACCCCTATGTTAAATTCCCATAGAGGAAGGCAGATTTTTATTTTTCAAGGCCAGTTATTTCATACTATGTATCTTGATAAAGTTCCCTTTTGGCCTTTATATAATTATATATATATATATATATATATATATATATATATATATATATATATATATATATATATAAAGGGCGCTAGGTCTACATCACTACTAGCGCCCCCTGCTGCCAACATAGGGTGCGGGTTTCTACAGATTTAGCGTCGTGTGAAAAACAACAGCATTAATACATACTGGCACTTTGTTAAATGCATCACTTTTTCACTTTCTAACATTGTGAACAACGGATCTAACTAGGAAAATTTAGCATTTAGTTTCACATGCATGAAGCTGATGTTTGTCTGGTTTCCACATTATTTTGGGGGAAAAACTGATGAGCCTACACCTTTGCACTTAATCGACTTGTGTGAACCCTGGTTTGGAGAGAATAGATTGCACTGCATGCAGCAAGGTGAGACGTGTCGACAGACAGGTGGTGTTTTCTTCGGGTCATTTCAAGACTGATAAAGATGCATGTTGGTAACTTGTGTCAACTGGACTGACTACGGAAGCACATGGAAATTGATGTAGACTGTTTACCTCCTGAACAACACTCCACAGCTCCCCTTCGCCCCTCTGAGTTATTGCCTGCTGGATGTTTACTACCAGTTGTTGTCAGCCTTCCGCCTCCTTCCCACTGGTTGGTCCATTGGAATAGAGCCTCCAGATTTCCCAAAAATGAATTTCGACCAGATCCTCTCTGAGGTCGGAGGCTTTGGCAAATATCAGAAAATACTGTACATATGGATTTGTTTACCCCAGATCCTCCTCGCGTTCCACATGATGGTGAGCATATTTACTGGATCCACGCCGCCCCACCACTGCCGGGACAGCTCGATCTCAGTGGCCGGGAATCAATCCCATTTTCTCGGTACACTCAGCCTGAACTTCAGCCTCTCGGATTCCTCCTGCTTTTCATCCGATGATCTGCTGGAGAGCAACCGCACTGAGCGCGTCCCATGTAGCCAGGGATGGGTGTACAGCAAGGAGACTTTCCAGAGTACAACAGTCACCGAGGTACAGTAGGATGCTGTTGATGTGCACATCTGTTTAATCAGAGATGAAAAGTATGCAACTTTAATAATTCATGCTCCTGCGTGAAAATTAGTGGAATAAGTTGTCCACTCACAAATAATCATCCGTTTACTGCTATTGCATGATAATCACCCGTCTGGGAGAATTTCTTATTAAAAACAAACAAACAAAAACAAAAGTGGATTATATCACAAAGTATCAAGGCCACACAGGGATTACACACACAAAGTCCTTATATAATTGTGATGGCAGATCAACCAAGTACCATAAAAACCTTCTAGGGAGCCATGGGTGCCTAACTTTCGGCAAGAAAGCAAAGAAGGGAACTCCCCAAACTACTTCTATAAAGCTTTGTTTTGACACAGGGAAGCTCCATAAAGCAGGAGCCACATTAAGGCCCTTATCATTTCTATTAATATTTGTTCTCTAGTGTTGCATATTCTCATTTCCCCAATGAGTTTCAGTTATTCGTTTTACTTTAAATCAACTGCAACATAGGAAACCTGCAGCCTTTGCTCTGTCCAGCTGGAATGCAGCCTTGGTACATTTTATAATGTCCATATGGACTCACTTTGGAGTAGACACACAAGTGACTCCTGCTTGAACACTCGCACACTCACCAGTCTATTAATGAAAAGTAAAAGGTTTGTTTCATGCTTCTTTGGTTTTTCCTTCTACCAGTGGGACCTGGTGTGTAACAAAGCTGGACTAAACAGTCTTGGTTCGTCTATCTACATGTTTGGCCTGTTGGTGGGATCTGTGCTGTTTGGAGCCATGGCTGACAGGTAGGCTTTGTTGCTCTCTTTTAGCCTGGAGCCCTGGAGCCTCTGACTTTGTACAAATAAAACACACAGCCAGACCCTTTAGTTTTAAAGCATGGCTGCAGGGGCAGACACATGTGGAGTCTTTGGCATTTGGTATACATTTGTGAGAAGTGGAAGTCATGCTGTTGAGTTGAAGAGCTGAAGTTACACACTAGGGTTTGACTGACACGGTTTCACTGAAGACTGACATTGTTCAATTAAGCTTATAGTTGATGTCTGTACCTTAAACATCTTGTGAAAAATTGTATTCTTTTACGTCATAAAATATGAACTGCTTTTCTCCTGTATGACCGAAATGTACATGTTCACGGGACACTTAAACTCTCACATACTACTGAAATTCCTGAAGGTGTGTGTTGGCAATGTGTGGAAGTTGTCACACACTAAAAGTGACCTGAATAGCCTGGTCTTACCCTGTCACAATGTTCACTTATGCTTTCATTTATGCTTGTGCAAACTCCTGTTTACTCCTCTCTCTGTGCAAGGTACGGCCGGCGTTTCATCCTGCTGCTGTCCATCGCTCTTCAGACTGGGTTTGGAGTCGCTGTGGCCTTTGCACCTAACTTCTCCGTCTATGTGATTCTTCGCTTTCTGGTTGGCACCACGGTTTCCGGAGTCATCATCAATGCCTTTGTACTTGGTACTAACAAAACACAGATTCGAAGCAGACTATTTTGTAGCATGTTTAGATTCCTCACATATGGATGATGGAAACTGGATAACAAACAGACAACACTGGCAAGCACAACTGTCTAGTATCAGTCAGAGGAAGGAGTGATTTCATCTGTCAGATCTGCAGATATTTTACTTGAGGAGTAATGGCTCATGCTTTATTGTGCTATTTTTGCCCAATCCCACAAATCAAACCCTTGCCACTCCTTCTACTTACCTTAAAGCTCCATACCTCCTCACCTCTCCTTTCCTCCCCTCCTCCCCTTCCAAACCCTGCACTGTTTTTTTCAAAGGCACTGAGTGGACGTGCACCAAGAGGCGCATGCTAGCCGGTATCTTCACTGACTACGCATTTGGTCTGGGCTACATGCTGCTAGCAGGCATAGCGTACTTGATACGAGACTGGAGAAAGTTGCAACTGGCTATATCAGCCCCAGGCTTCCTGCTCATCTTCTATATATGGTGGGAAAATTCAATGAGCTGCACATTAAATCCACTGTGTATTGAGTACATGAATACCCTCTTTGTGATCCACATTTTATCCTCTGCCCTTATTTCTGGCAATTTCCCTTGCCTCTGTCCACTCTTTCTCGTCTCCCTTCTCTCCCTGTCTACTGTCATGCTCTCTCTATCTCCTGTCAGGGTGCTCCCTCAGTCGGCCAGATGGTTGTTAGCCAACGACAGGATGGAGGAAGCCATCGCACTCCTCCGCAAGGCAGCACTTGTTAATGGCCGGGTCTTACCTCCTGCTGTACAAGTGTGTCTCTTTGCATTTACTATAACCTATTGTGCTATCTAGGCCAGTGGTTCCCAAAGTGGGGTCTGCTGACACCCAGAGGTCCTTGAGGGAGTTCCAGGGGGTTCCCAGCAAAAACGGGATTAATTATTTTCACTTTAATTCCATCCATAAGTAACACAATGACAGAATGTATTTTGGTCATGGTTTTTTTTTTATATACACTTTCTGTAATAAAACATCTTAAAAGCAAAACTCCTATCAGATGGGGGCCCCTGGGACAAAATATTATCACATGGTTGTCCGTGGTCTTATTTGTGCCAGTTTAGGGGTCTTTGACATGACAATGTTTGGGAACCACTGATCTAAGCTGTTCAAATGTATTTTTTGTCTATTACATGCAGTATGACTTATTTTGCAAAAGGATAAGGATGGTGTTACTATATACAGTATATTGTATTATTGCCAACAAACTCTCTTGCACCATGATACCATTGCAGCTAAAAAAAGACCAAAACCAACAATGTGAAGTCCATCTCTCAATACTTTCCAACTTCTCTATACCCAAGTCCATGTTTCCTAATGCAGATGTAATTCTTGCCAAGAGTAAGTTGAGAAGATTGATACCACTCTGGGTGTATTTTTGTTGCATTTGATAAACATAAGAGAAATGTAGAATATCACCACACCAGCCTTATCTTTTGAATGTTTTTGTTTTCGTGTGTCCAGGTTGAGAAGTGTCAGATTTTGGATGGAGGAAAGCGAAGTTATTCAGCAATGGATCTAGTACGAACACCTCAGATGAGGAAGAGGACTATCATCTTGTTCTACATCTGGTAGGCGAAATTGCATGTGCATGTCTGTTTCATGTCAATAACAAATCATTCTATATTCCTTTGGCCATTTTCTTTCTCTTTCTCCTCTGCACCCTAGGTTTGTGAATGTGCTGGTGTATTACGGCCTCTCTTTGGGCGTGTCCAAGTTAGGGACAGACCTCTACCTGACCCAGTTTGTGTTCGGGTTGATTGAGATCCCGGCTCGTTCTCTCGTCCTGCTTGTCCTGCCCTTCAGTCGCCGACTCTCCCAAAGCGGATTCCTGGCTGTTGGGGGTCTCGCCTGTCTGCTCATGCTCGCTGTCCCTGCAGGTTGGTTGGACACTGTGTTTTTGTTGTGTTCTGATAGGACTGTGAACGTTCTCCAAACCTTCGAAACATCAGCTTTTCATCTCATCCTCAAATAACTGACTTAAATGTATTCAATCACTGATAATTTCCCTCCATCTGTCTGTAGATTATCCCAATGTCCTAACTGGTCTTGCCATGGTAGGGAAGTTTGGTATAACAGCTTCCTTTGCTGTGATCTATGTGTACACTGCTGAGATATTCCCCACTGTGCTTCGGTAAGACAAATCTTTCTGTACAGTTTTTATTACTTTTTTCATCCACACAGGATCCCAAAGTCTCTGTGTGTGATACCTACAACTTTTATCCCCTTGTCTACCTGCAGGCAAACAGGAATAGGTGTATCCTGTATGTTTGCCAGGATAGGCGGTGTGTTAGCTCCCGTTATAAACATGCTTCATGACCATAGCCTCACTACACCTCTGGTCATCTTCGGTATCTCCCCGCTGCTGGGTGCTGTCCTGGGCCTGGCACTGCCCGAAACTGCTGACAGACCTCTGCCTGACACTGTGGAGGATGCAGAGAACTGGGACATGAGGTATTACAATGTAACGTTTTTTACTTTTTTGGGCTTTCAATGCATCCACGCTCCATGACCCTGAACAGGATATCATCTCGCTGCCATGTTGTTCACATGTGAAGATCCAACCTTTGCAAACCGCTCAGTGTTTTGTCTCCTACAGGTCGCCTCCCAACAAGGACAACCCTGAGATGTCTGAGGACACGAGCCAATCAGCCAACAGCAAAGAGCAGCAGGAGTTAAGACGTCTTGCCAGTCAGGCCTAAACTGCACATTTTCTATTATTCACATATTATACAGCCTCAACTTTGTTACCAGATACAGTACTTACGTAACATAACATCCTCTATGCAATTACATGTCAGGATCTGATTAAGAGCTCTATGTGCTTCCAGGATAAATCAACAGCCTACTGTTTTAGCAGATACAGGTAAACACCCGCAGAAGTCAGGAATAGTTGTCCTGTATAATCTTGTGCATTTCTCAGATGTTTACAAGTGGTTTGATATATTTTGCATATGTGGTGAGACAGAATAAATAGTTCCCCTTCAGACTTTGCAGACACACAGATTTCATATATTGATAAATCTGAAGGCATCAGCTCGGAGCTCAAATCTCTAAACCTGTGCTGATTTGACGAATCAAATTGAGCAAGACGACTTTAGCACTTCCTCTCTAATGCAGTACACATAGTCCCCTTAAGCAGCTATTGTTAGGACTTCATCTTTCAGGACTGAAGGATTTATTACATTTTTGCATTAAATAAAAACACTTGAATATTTTTGTATAAAAGTGTAACATGTCTGTGGACTGTTTGTGGAATACCTTAGGTGTATCTTAATGCTGTATTGAACAAACTGACTTGTTTTCTATGTCCTCATTCTCAAGCCAAGAGAAAGAAAAGCTAATAAGATTGCATGTACTAGTTAACTTTCAGCCTAATATACCCTTTTTTTTTTTTTTTTTTTTAAGACTAATGTAGCTCATTTGTATGTTGTTATGGATAGTATGGGATGTGACTGTGATCAGCATGTTTATTTTTTTGAAGATTATGTTTTTGGGCATTTCAGGCCTTTGATATAGGACAGCTGAAGACATGAAAGGGGGGGAATGACATGCATCAAAGGACCGCAGGTCAGAGGTGAACCTGCGGACGCTGTGTCCAGTGTGTAATGGTTTAGTTGTTCATTATCAAAATCTGTGTTGGCCGTTCACAAACTTGTCCCTTTTCATGAATATTGACCTCCACCATCAACTCCAAGTATTCCTTTTGGCTTGAAATTTGCATTTGCATGAACTGGGGTAGACGCTCCATATTCATTCGGAATCTTGAAATAAATTTGCCGGTAAGGGACATACTGATCTTTGTGCCTTTTGCGTTTTCCCTGTCACATGATAAACTCACAGCTGATGCTAATGGCTATCGTAGCTTCCCGGCTCCGGCAAGTTTGAAGAAGCAAACATTTTGGAACACACTTATTCAAAATCCAAATTTCAGGAACAGGAGTCTTCTTCTTCACCCAGAAAAAGAAAAAAAGGATATTGAAAAGAGAGAGACTGCAGTCATCAACTGCATAATCTGAGAGGTCACTGAAGCCAGCAAATAGAAAACTTTCCAATTTTTTATTGCATCGATTCTTGCCCAGTGCATTTGAATGCAACAAATAAAGCACAAAAAAATGTCACATGTATTTTGTACAACTGAAATGAAGGCACTGCAGCTATTTGCCACCAGCAATAAAACAAGTTTAAAAAAAAAAAAAAAAAAAAAAAAAAAAAAAAAAAAGCGGGCTTGTTTTGCGTGCGAGTTGTGCAGCAGCTTACTTCACTCTGACATTCAACAGCAAAGTGTAACACATTATCACCAAGTATCTCACTTTGATTGGATAACCACATCTTAACACATCCAGCACTTGGCGTTAGAGCTGGACAATATGTCGATATTATATCGATATGAGACTAGATATCGTCTTAGATTTTGGATATCGTAATATGACACAGATGGGTTTTAAAGGCTGCATTACAATAAAGTGATGTCATTTTCTGAACTTGCCAGACTGTTGTAACTGTTCTATTATTTGCCTTTACCCACTTAGTCATTATATCCACATTACTGATGATTATTTATCAAAAATCTCATTGTGTAAATATTTTGTGAAAGCACCAATAGTCAACACTACAATATTGTTATAGAGGTATTTGGTAAAAAATAACATGATATTTGATTTTCTCCATATCGCCCAGCCCTATTTGGCGTCATTCATCCTCAGGCACTCACATAGTGGCATTAACATTTGGTTATACACAGAAGAAAATGGGCGCTATCTATGCCAGTGTAACATATGTAGCATCAGTGGTGACTCCACAGTTGTTATCCTTCATAGACATGAGGATGTAGCCATCATTGCCCCAGTAGGTGGACCATGAGTTCTTTACCAACCAGTAGGGCTCCCCAGTCAGGGTGCCGTATCCCACTGCGAGCACGGCATGGTCCAAATCATCAGTGGTATTACCTTAAAGAAAAGAAAAAAAAAAAAAAAACAAACAAGAAGGATGCCTGATTTATATTGTAAGAAAGACCGTTGTTGCTGTAAAAAGTGTGAGTGAGAAGTAAACCTACCACAAGCCGGTTCATAGTAGACGCCGTGGCTGTAGAAAACAAACGATCGATGTGAAGCATCAATACTGACAGCCGCCGGCCCGTTTTTAAAGAGCGCCAGCTTAAGGGCCTCTGCATCTCCTGATGTCACGTTGGTGTAGCTCTTGATATGTGCTGTGAGCTGGGATGTGTTCACATGGCAAAATCCATTCTGTTGAGAGAGGGAGACAGAACATTTAATACTGAACCCTGTAGTGCAGCAGGACTGGAAACAATTCTGCATCCCTGTCGTAAACGGGTCCCACGTAGGAAAGACGTTACAGTAACTGATATTGCAATATTCACAGAGGCACATTGTACTGGTCAGAACATTTGAGGCCCCTTAATATATTTTCCTTGTACATAATTGGGTGCAGACGAATGGAATCATGTTTCAAAAGGTTTACTTCCCCCCCCCCCCAACTGAGCTTCACTGCCTCAATAAAGATGTCAAATGAGCTCAAAAGGTTCCTTTTCAGGATTTATTTTGGCAAATATCCCAAAGTCAATCTAAGAGAAAGACTTCCAAAATGACATGTGGGTAAAATGCACCATTCACCTCAAATATAGAGGACCACATGTGTGAGGGCGTTTCATTTTGTCAGCCAAAATGAAACACCCTCACAGTCTCCTGCCAGTCTTAAAAAACAAACATAATGGTCTCAATGCAGTGCTATTCAAGTTGGACTTTACAGGTTATTCTACTTCAACAGATTCAGCCTTCACATCTCGGAATCATCTCACCATTCCCATATAGGCTCCGTAAGTTTCTGTTGTCTCGATGCCTCCGTGTTTCATGATCCACTCGTACCCTCTCCACTCCTCCCCTCCATCACAGCCGTTATTGCCGAAACCCCAGGAACAGTCCACCAGCATCTGCTGAGACAGAACCTGCAGGGAGCCCGTCTGGAGGAAAAAAAAAAAAAAAAAAAAAAAAAAAAGCGCAAAACATGATCACATTCTGCACACAGATTACGAACCTGTCCTGCTCTGCATGAATCACATTCTCTGAAGTACAATACAAGCACACAAAACAGATGGTTTGAGAGACAACAACAAAGTTTATAATTTTACACCAGCTGTTATCTACAGGTTGCTAGGCAGACGCTGTGAGATCACGAAGAAGTACATTCAAAATTGGCCCCTGGGAAGCGGCTCGGTTTATGAACCTGCCGGTGGGGACAGGGGTGCCGTGCTGCAGGTCACTTCCTGCTGCTGCGTGATGGCAAAGGCCCAAAGACAAACTGTTGAACACTGAAATAAATAGTGGAGTGCTCCTCCACAGAGAAGCTAATAAATCTTCCCCCACAGTGGTCTCACACTTTAGTAAAACATGTTAAGGTTGAAATGGTAGGATTTGCTAATTTCCTTTCATTAAAAAAATAAAAATTATAAACTTGCTTTCATCAGTTCATAATACCCTTCCTTTTCTCTTATTACATAGCACAGCACCAACACATTACCCTCCGCCCAGAAACACACTTCTTAAATGACTCTGTAAGGCCCTTCTAAATTCAAAACCATTTTTTTTTAATATTTATTTATTTATTTTTATTAACATCCCACCTGCCAAATGTTTTTTTCCCCCATTTTTTCTGCAGTGGGTTAACTACCTCCTTAGAAATCTCCATTATTGGCCTATCAATTAAATATCAACTGGCCCAAAGAAAGAGCTTAAAAAAAAAAAAAAAAAAAAAAAAAAAAAGTCACGTCAATGGGGTGCCATTAAACCATACAATGTTTGGATCGAAGTTGCTTGGCAACACGGTAAAAGGAATGCCTTTGAGCTCTTCCTTGCGAAGCGGACATTCACTCACTTTTATTTCTTTTTTTGCACACTGTTAAGTCTATTTAATGTGAATGAAAGTGGCACGACAAATTGTCTTGCGGAACCTCCCCTCCTCTGAAGGAGAGGACTTCTTTTCACTCGCATGAGACAAAAGAGCTGCACCTTAAATAAAGAGAATCAGATGCAGATATATGCAGAAATATTTCACCAAAATGACTGAATACAGACTCCAAATGTCACATTTTACCCAGACATGGGCGCTGTATTTTTCTGCATAAATAACACACTCCCCTACAGCCAAAGTATCATTCAAGCTGCATCTTATTAGTCTTAAATATTTAGAATGGCGCCAATAATAGATTAACACCAAACGTAACGGCAATACAAGTCTACCTATTTATCATTTTCACCTTTAGGAAGAGAGCGCCCTCTACTGCTCCAGTGGTGGCAAAGCTCCAGCAGGAGCCGCAGATGGCCTGGTCCTTCACTGGGGTCACAGCACCTGCAGGAGCAGAGTTGAGCTAAAAACTAGGATGTCCTGCCAGGGAGATGCATCTTTGGCTAACATTTTAGGTTGTATATAGGTACCGTGAAGCCTCCAGTCAAGTGACTCCGGTACGTTCACTCCTTCGTAAAGCTTTGAGAAGAAGGGGAGCCCTCTGTTTGGGGTCTTTCCTCGTTTCCTTCCCCTCATGGTGGCCAGCTCTGACATGGTGCGATCTGAAAGAGAGTTGAGAGCCAGAGAGAAGGACAGCCCTGCTCTGTTCTTGGAGTGGACATACCTAGAGTAATAAGAAAACAGTCATCGGAAATCCTTCAATTAAAACTTCATATATATCTGAGCCGGACTGCTATTATGTCCTTTAAGAAAAGATTGAATTGGTAATGCTGCAGTGACACAACGTATCAGTATTTAATGTTCCTCTCACCGAAGGTTATGAACAAAAGCGTGCCCCCTTTTCTCATTTTCTCTTTCATCGCTGTACCGACGCTGGAACTTGTCCTTAAAATGGTTGAAGATGTGCTGTGAGTGGCCTGATGCCGAGGTGTGGATGAGCTCTTTCATTGGATTGGCCAACAAGTGGTGCTCCACTCCTGGACCAGGAAATCCACCACAGCTCATACCTGCAGGAAAACAAAGTTGTTTTTCCCCTTTTCTTTAAATCTTTCTATAACATCTTGATGTGTGCACCTACAGCAGAGCACAAACCTTCAGGCAGCGAAAAGACTTTAGGGTCCACATGGGTGCTGAACTCTTTGTAGTCCACATAGTATTTGTCATAATGGGAGCCCAGCAGCGTGTTGTAACCCATCATCTCATAATGGAGCGGAGTGGCAGGCTCTTCCTTGCCATCTGCACCTCTCTCTGAATGGGTCACCCACAGTGTGTAAGTGTTCTTCTTTAGACCCACAGTGGTCACATTCTGCCAAACTTCACACAGGGAACCTCCGTAGTACTCCATCCTCAGGAACTGCAGGAGGGGAATCAACATTTGACTTGTGAGCATACAGAGTATTATTTGAATCATGGTTAGATTAAATCTGAAAAGAGTCCATGGTGGAGATGAGCGTTTTTTTAATTTCTTTTTTTTTATATGCAGCCCGGTTTTCCCGAGCCCTCAACTTAAATATCACTCATTACGTGTAAATAACTGGGTAAGAGTAACAGAATCTCGGGAAGACCTGCAGCCTTTTTACAGGAATTTTCAAGTCTACATGTCAGGAAGTGTAACACTAGCCTCTGTGATGGTTGAAATGCCTAGACAAAATCCGTCTACTCAGGTTCAGTCTACACTTACACTTTAGTGGGTCACAGAATACGTTGCAACAGGATATTTAGCGGTTTTTAATTCAGCAATTCTTTTTCTGCAGGATCTGACTTGGTACCATGCAGTGAAAACTGCTAAAGGTCGGCAAAGACTTGGTGGACTATGGTGATAAGACTATTGTTACATAAGTCAATCGTAAAACTATGGTTTGGTGTTCAAATACTGCACAAAGCGTTTTTCCAATCTCAGACCTGGAAGCCCTGCACATCAGGCAACGACGCCTGTGATGTGACTGCTTCATCCTTTGTTCCGTTGACCTGGAAACACTTCATCACATTCTGCTCCGTCTCTGTGGTCTCAGGAGTGATTTTATAGGCAACACCCCACTGCTGCTCTGCCCCCAACTGGTAGGTTGACACCTGGCCTGTTGATGATCAATGTGAGATATTTAAACTAAGACATTATTAGCTGCTTAAATCTCTGTAAATATGTAGCCATACATTACTTTACTTACAAGTAACAGCTTTATTTTACACCCAATATTTGTTTTACCCTCACAAAGTGCCACCCTTCCCATCTATCTAATAAATATGTCCCAACCTGCAAGTGTGTTTTCATCAGAGCACCTACTGTGTAATGTTTTAGTTATTCTATCCACCTCTGGTGAAGAGGTTATGTTATATAATAAATACAGTTACATACATAGTTGTAACAAAAAGGAGATAAACCCATTGTAAATTTGGTACTAGGTACACACAGGTAGGTTGAAAGCAACAGGGTGTCCACAAGTAAAATATTTGGTGAAAGCACCCAGAAATGTACAATAAACATTTTGAACATTTTTGCTGCTGTGATGAAATCATTAATAAATACCTTATCAATTTGTGATTATAACTGCCACTTATAATTGGGAAATTTTAATTCTGAAATTGTACCTCCTTGGGATGGTAAGGATACAAAATACACAACTTACAAAATGAGCTTAAAAGAGACAGGAAAGAACCAGCATAAAGTCAAATGAGCATGTAACACAAGTCAACAGAATAAGCTCCCCAAAAGTGCTTATTCATTCTTTTTCCACTTCTTGGTTTATGTACTGAGTGATAACGTTCTGCTCTGGTGACATTGGTCTGCCACAACAGGTTCTCAGTTTCACATCATTAATTCAGCAGAGCAGGGAAAACACAGAGTCAGGTTTAGGCGAAACAGCCATGGGTCAAAAGGTTTCTTACCATGGTAATAGTCTATTCGGCTGGACTTTGCCGCTAGGTCTAACCAGGCCTCAAATGGCTCCTTGATCTCAGCATATGGCAGAGAAATCACTCCTGCAATAGAAATGTAAAACAGTACCGTGATTAGGCTAAATTCTGAGGGAAATGAGGCCTTAATGTGTAATCTGATGTTGTACTGCTTACCTTTGACATGATAGCTGTTCCCAAAATTTGGAAGGGAAGGGACTGCTTTTCCCTCTGTAGCTGAAAACGAACATAAGTGTTAAAATGTGCTTTACCAAAAACAACTTTTCAGTATTTTGTTTCAAACACAAACAATAAATGTGACTGGGAATATTGTAAACTGTCCTGGGGCATTTGCTCTGAATTGTCCTTATTATCACTTACAAAGAGCCAAAGCAAATATCGCCAAGAAAATGTGGTAATTTAGTAAATTATGTATTCTTTTATTTTTTAATAGAAGACAACGTACTGACGTCTTTTAGGAGTCATTTTGCAGGGAAATTTAAGCAACTCACTGCGTTCCATTTATTTGTACAAACAGAAGAGCTTTCAGACCTTTACTGTCCACAATCCCTCACAATGTATTTAGCTAGGGGACCACTGAAGGAATGACGATGTAACAGAAGGGCTTATCACAATTATAGTTATAGTTTAGTCAATAAAATGTAGCTAAGATGCATAAGGCTACATTGATAAGCATTTCAACTCGAAATTAACTGATTTTTGCCTGAAGTTTGACATGGCACTTTCATTAGAATTTGAATACGTGTATATATGTATTTAACACTGCTGTAAAGTACGTATTTCTGAAAGTATTTCTTTAGCAACCTGAACAATGGCGAGCATGAAAAGACCGTTATAACACTAACGTTTACAGCTAGCTAGCTAGCTAGCTAGCTGCTTTCATAACAGTTATTGGAAAAACGATGTGGCAAATTAAATGTTGTCCCTTACCTATGACAGCCCACAGAAGAACAGCTGCAATGTACAAACGCATAGTTTCTACCGTTAGATCAGAAATCCGGGAGATAAAGCAGTCAGACTAAAAGCAAACAAAAACACATGACTATGCAACCTACACAGCTGTCCAAAACACATTAGCTAAATTACTCGCTATAACCGCAAGTTGACCAATCACACTGTGGCGCAGAAGCGTGAACTCCAATCAGACACGAAGGGGGTTTTTAAATTGTGAATCATGTGATTTGTGTCATATGACTCAAGAACTGTGGTTAGTGCCCAAATAAATGGTACTAACTGTGGTTAGCTTTTAGGAAAGCCTTGTACAAACCTATGGTACAAACCTAGTTTTATACAGTCTGTGGTACAAACAGAGACCAAAGGTTGTGTTGGATAGCTGTGTAACGTGTGAGGGGTAACCTGTGGTACTAATGGTCAATGTTGCTTTTATTGTTTTGAGAAGGAAAATCAGTCCATTAGTCACTTACAGGACTTTGCTGAGAAGGAAAGGTGGTGTGACTAGCTCCATATCTTTGGTCCTTGTTAGTCTGGACAGCCCTATGTGTCCACAGTGCTGTGTCAGCGCTGAAGTATGGTCTGGCTACACCACTCATCTATTCTCAGATTCTTGGGAAAAAACACTCTGGCTAGTTAGTATTTCTTTAAACCAATCACAACTGTCCCGGGTGGCACTAAGCTCCGGATGCAGCAATGGTGCATAGTCTGAACATGGATGTATTATAACTGTAGTGAGTCTGAAGCTCCTGCTAAAGCCTCAGGGCTGGAGAGTGTACAAAACCCAAACTTGGCACTAGATGTCAGTATCTTACAGAACATGGTCATATTATTGCCCAATTACAAATCAAAGAGTCCAGAGCTACTATGGCACAGATATTGAAATCACAAGATGAAGCATAATTGAAAGGCATCATGATGTCAGGAGTGTGTGCAGACATGCAGAAGGATTGTAAAACAAAGTTACAGAGTAAAAAAAAGCTGGGCTGCACTAAACTCAGGGTACTTACGGAAGTCATGAGATGACACTACAGCCAGCAGGACTTTTGTGGGACTGTTTTTAGGAACTAACTGTGAATATCATGACAGGCATCAAATGGAAACAGTTACTCACTACGCCTACTGTATTTCTGTTAGAATAGACATCTGATACTGTACTTATGAGGATGATACTGATATTCATATTTGAGAGTTTACAAACATCTGAACCATATATCTGCCATTATTACATTTTCACATGAACACATGGCATAAGCAAACATTTTTTATTTATTTTTTTTAAATCATGAATATAAAAAAAAAAATGAAGGAACTGACCTGGACTCTGTCAGTGCTCTCTGTAGGACAAACTATAAAATAAAGACACTATCTGTAAATGACATTGGCATTTTGTACTGCAATTACATGTTACTTAAAGTAGCCTTTTCTTCATCATATTGGCTAATACATTATATCAGCGATTAGCTAATATCAGTTGATATATCAGGTTTTAATATTAAGTACTGTGTGGGTGAAACAGACTGAAAAGACTGGAGAAAAAGGGAAGATGCACCTCATATCTGTACACATTATAATGCAGTCAGGTGAATATTGTGACAAATCAGTTTCAGACTTTTAACCAGCCTTCCAATACAGTAAATATAATGTTATGATTTCACAGGTTTAGGTTTCTAGATTCCTAGTGCTGCAGGATTCTCATTTGGCATTTGACATTTAGTATTGTCACTGTCTTTCTGGGAAAATCTGTTCCTTTACCTTTAAAGGAATCATTTGACCGGTTGGGAAATACACTTACTCATAGGAATATGTCTTTGCTGGGAGCAGTATCTTTCTGGAGTTTCTGCTGGCTGCCTGACAACTGCTCAGAGCCTATTGACGGTCAAACGCATAACCCCTTTAAAACGTTTTTACACTTCGATTAAACTAAGGAGGTATAAAGCGTTAATTGGTGAGCTTTAGAGGTGCAGGTAAGCGGAGAGCCAGGCAACTGCATATTTACTGCACAAACATCTAAAGACATCATCTGACTCACGACAAAATAGGGTATTTCCCAAAATGTTGAAATAAGTCATTGCTAGTGCGCAAAGCACACTCAACTGTGGTAGTAAGGGACAGCTGTGTGTGAGAGGACTCAGGTTCCTGTAACCCCTGCTATTGTGTATGAGTTCTGCCAACTCCCCAGACAAACAAAAGTGTAAGTTTAGAGCATGACATTTGAGTATAAATCATTATAGTATAAATATACATCTGTACTACAGGGTAGTATTTGAGCCTTTTTCCAAAACAGAACAGACAACACTCAAAACATCATTAGTTCAATCACGGCCACCTAAGATGGTGAGCTGCACTCTTAAACATTCACTCAGTTATTCACAAATCCAAATGGAAGACCATTTGTGTTCAGTCTCTGCACTCCACCTTTCTCCTTGATAACTATTCCTCCACAATATTCTCCACATTCTACATTTCAACTTTACATTTCGGAGCTACAGAAGGAGCTCAATGATGAAGGCAGAACATAATCCAACATCCAACTGATTATGTTGTCCCATTTTGATCGTCTTGTGGTGATTCAGATCCAAAAAGAGGCTTACTGCTGACTTAATGGTGCCAACTGTTGTCATGCCAATAGTCTAAATGTTTACCACATTAACTTTGACACATTACTATAAAGCTGCAGATAGGTAATGCCATTATTGTAGTAACAACCTGTACAATATTCCAAAGGAAAGAAAAGGTGCCATTCTGCTGTATAACACACTCTTCTTTGTGGCACAAAATAGACAAATTTTTCTTTTAGCAAAAACAGAGCTAGGGAAATCGGGTCAATGACAACAAGCTACATCCTCTTTTTTGCAACAAGAAGCAAGGAGGTTTATGGGAAATGCAGTCTTTTGAATAACGCTAGCACTAATAATACCAACAGAGACCAATCCCACTGTCCCTGCTTTGTTTACAATATAGGTTCACAATGTATTTGACAATGATGTACTGAAGTTTAAATACACTACGTATAGCACCTTTAATATGACACCATCAGATGTTTAGACTATATGGAGACATAATGTCAGGTTGGATGGAGCTTGGAGTGTGCAGGTTGCTCTATCATTTCTCAGATTGAGCATTTCATCCTGCGGTGCTCCACGTCTTCTGCCACAGAGTCCGGTTTGAGGCCTGAAGCTGGGCACAGTAGGTGTTTTAAGTGCGATGGACGTTCATTACACACTGTTAAGTAACAGAATGGTAGTGGCCGAGCTGGGAGAGGAAGTTTCAGGGTTAATAAAATGGGGGTCTTGTTCATCCCCAGAGTCCGCCTCTTGTTTTTGTGTTACAGTCAATGTTAGCTTTTTTAAACCGGCTTCTAGCGTCGCCTCGGCTCCCTCTGCTCTGTCACCTGCAACAAACACACACAAACAGGCACATGCAATGGTCAATACATGTGCAAGTGAACCAAAGATAAACCAATTTATCTTTGCTGAAACAGAACTTTATTGAAAACAAAACACTTTCCAGTAGATGCCATCCACCTCTAGCATGGTGAATATGATGCTGTTTTAATTGCAAACTTTTACACAATAAAATATCACTCTGCTGAACTATGGGAAACCCTTCACCCAAAAGGGACAATTCAGATTTCACACAAGTATATACAAACAAATGTATTTTTGTCACACACCGAGGCTAAAACCTGTGAGCCCAACTTCAATTAATACTGCTTTGAGCAAATATACTGTGTACAAGTTGTATTTATTTATGAGTCAAGTCTCACATGGTCTTAAGTGTTGCTTAAATAGTTATTGGCAATTAAAGTTTTGTATTTTTTTTTTTGCTGACTAATTTATCAGCTTCTGCATCTACATCTTTAGAGATGCTGGCATCTGTATTTCCTAGCTTTTGGAAGAACCAGGCTAGCTATTATCCACTGCTTCTAGTCTTCTTGCTAAGCTAGGCTAACCAAGTCCTGACTCCAGCTCTGTCCGTAATCCCCTGACATGAAATTGGTATTGAACTTCTAGTGCCATTCTCAGAAAGAAAAAGTATAAGCGTATTTCTTTAATGCTCCACTACAAAAACACAAAACAATTTCAACATACACTGTAGGATGAAGCATCACATAAGAAGTTAACACACATGTGATGAACACACACCTCTCTCCTGGTCACAGTCTGGAGAGGAAGCTCCACTGCACTGGCTGCGGGGACCCAGGAGAGGTGAGGCATGCCCTGAACCCCACACTGAGTCTGGGTCATGAGAGCTACATGGGCTCGCTAACTCCAGTCCACCGGGACAGGAGGAGGAGTGGACGGAGGAAGAGGAAGAGGAGGAGAGGTACGAGCAGGAGGTGTGGAGCGAGGAGGAGGGGTAAGGGCAGGGCATGTCCAGAGGGGTGGAGGCAGAGGTGGAAGGTTGGGAGGAGGATGAGGAAGGTGAGGAGGGCATAGCTCGGGGGGAGGAGGTGGAATGAGAGTCGATCTCCTCCTCTGAGCTGCAACTGTGACTGCCCTCTTCATCAATTGATACGGACACCACTGAAACACACACACACACACACACACACACACACACACACACACACACACACACACACAGATATATACATTAAACATGCCGACACACAGATGCACCAACAAAACAAAACAAAAACTCCTAATGTGGATGGATGAAGTGAATGCATGTTCATTTCTAAGCTTAAGTTACACTCACTTGACAGACCGTCTGACTCCATCTTGAAGTTGGCGATGTCCTCGTTGCCCCCATCTCCCTCCGCACCAACACCCTGCTCCCTGGTTCCCATGGCGAGGGAGCGTCGCTGGGCGTGGATCTCTTCAGAGATGCTCTCTAAGTTGCGTAGTGCTGCGCGGTAGTTGGCCTTAGCCCCCACCAGTTTGGACTGACGCTCATCCACATGACGCTTTAGTTGCTATGAGAAATCAAACACAGTTTCTTAGTAAACACACCTCCTCAAACTTTATGTAAATAGGAATTATATACATTTTGACACTGTTTCCTAGACTAAGTAAGCATGATATTTACTTTACACTTATGATATTCAGTGGTAGTGCTTTCATTCCTAAGCAAACATGACTAAGAGACTACACCCATGCTAGCCCAGTGAGGCTGTACTATGGCATAGAGTACTTTGAGTTTGAGCTAAGTACTTACGTCAGCATAAAAAAAGGCTAATATATTTAGCAGGTATAATGTTTATCACAGGGCTCTCAAGTTTTGAAGACGGACAAGAGTGACATTAACTAGTTCAAATACACTGGCCAGTCAGATCCCAAACAAGCAAAAATTGTTTCCGCTGATCAAGAATGTGGAGACATTATATTTCGTACCCATGTAGTGCATGTTCTGAAATTAAAACAAACATTGCCCTGATGTACACACAGCGTTGTTTAGTTTTTTTTAGTCAGAGAAGCTACGTAGGCAGGGTCATTTTTTTTTTTCTTCAGTTTCCTCCAACCCCCGTTTTGAGTCAGTGGATCCACCCCCCCTTTGCGCTGCGGGACCTCCCACTTTAAGAAGTAAGCACTGGACTCGGACATAAATATCTTAATGCCTGTCGGGCTCGGGTCGCGTTCGGTTACTGCTCTGTCAGACGCAGGCCGGCCTCGGAAAAAAATGCAGCCCGATCCGCACTCTAGCCCCGTTCACAGCAGTACATTGCTTAGCTTCCATGTCGGTACTGGCTGCTTCTCTAAACCCTAAGCCATCTACTGTAGGCAATACACTGACTATGGATAAGTTCCCTTATACAACCCTACTAAATGTTGATCTATGATGGTTAAGTTCACTAAAATTATTGCAATTTAACCTTAGGGGGACATGAATAAATGTGAGATATATTTTTATAAATGATGGATCAACTTATGGACCGACCAACATTAGTGTGGCTAAAAATGTATAAACTACAATGCTTTGATATGGTTTGGTTTGGTATCTTACCTTTACATATTTAAAAGCCTGCTAACATACATACCTCAAGCTGTAGATAATACTTGGCTTTCAGTTCAAAATACGGCCTACAGGGGGAGAAAAAGAAGAACAAATGAGAGAGGGAAGGAAAAAACTGTGCCAAATGTCAGTGGAGAAACTGCTGGAAGAATAACACGCCTCTGTGAGCAGTCACATTCCTTGGCTCTTACAGAACGTACCCCAACACTGCACAACCAACACATGAAACATCTGGACTGCATCAGATGACATAAACGTAGCCCTGCTTTCTCACACACTGACACACTCACACACAGCGAGGCCCAAGCAGGGGGGAAAAGAAAAGGAAACATTCAGAGAGAAGACAAAGGCACAGACCTGGATTTGTTGATGGAGCGTTTGAGTTTCTTCTCTAACTGCCTCATGTGGCAGATACAGGAATTGTAATTGGCTGCTGTTTTTCTGTGTTCAGCTTCACTGCGTGTTCTCGCCTGCTCGGCCTCCATCACCTGAAACAATCAAGACAAGTTTATTTTCACTGTAGAAACCAAGTAATAAACAATTCCAGTATATTCATATTGACTATACTTCCACTTTATTTTTCTCCAGCATCAGTGGCAGTCTAAACCTCACTCTCAAGCACAAATAACTTGTTAGGAGGGAACCTTTTCAGTATTATTAAGCTGTCTTGGATCATGTTCGTACCCTCTGTGTGGCATGGTTGAGCATTTCCTGCCAGGCAGAGTCAAACTGGCGGCTGTCCTCCTCCAGCAGCCTCTCCTCGGCCAGGGCAATGGTCTCCTTGGCTGCCCGCAGGATCTCCACCGCCCGCTGGAACTCCTGAGTGGCCTTTTGGGCTTCAACCTGGGCCTAGAGTTCAGACAGAAGGGTCAGTTAAAATCACATCAAATGTGAAAGCGAGGTATAGCTACAAGTGTCCTGCTTGAAAATACTACTTTTATCAGCTTGCAGGTGGTAAAAGCTGCTGTGGAGCTTAAGGTTTAACCATGGACTGTGATTTCACTATATTCTGAAGTGTGAAAAAGCTGACAGAGAGCTTAAATCAGAGCATCGTGACATTCCTTTGACACTAATTTCTACCAGCAAGTTGGCCCATCACATGATATGAGTGCAGCAGTGGTCCTTGCGTGTCCAGTGTGTGTCTTCGTGTATTTCATGACCTATATTTCCCTTTTGAGGAACCATGGTTGATTCCTTAGGACAGCCATAGAGGGGCGAAGAGCTCACACATAGATACGACACACACAGAAAGACAACCCTGCCTTGATCAAATAGACAAACAGGGGCTTTGTCACTAAGAAAATCTGACACACTGTCAGTGGGCTCTTCCTGCCTACAGTCACAGTCAATAGTAGGATTCTTCCAATCATGCTGGACATATTTGGACCCACTCTCCACTCAGACAGGCGTGACTTAAAGGTCAGTGTATTTGCTGAATAGAAAGCCATTACAGTAACTCCTATCAGCTTTCCTGAAGTACGATAAGAAATAAGAAAATATAGTTAGCTGGGTTTAATGTAGGTCTATATCTTGTGAAAAGATAAAACTAAGCCAATGACATCACTTAATGTCAACATTGGGGAACCCCATATAAAAATGTCTTATATATTTTAGATGATAATAAGTTAGGTGTTAATGGCATGAAAATAAACCAAAAAGACAGCATGCGGTTTTCGTAAGAATTTGTTCCAAGACAAAGCAAATTTATAGCATTTGGTTGGGGCTGTGATACACATACATACCGTATATGCTGTACATATTGATTATGATGTTAGTTATGGGAATGCTCTACTTCTACATATCAAACATAAATCACAAACAGAAGAAACAAACCTACCTCCTACCCATTTTCAGTTTAAGAAACCAAAATGTTTTATTGTAGTCTAAACAGTTACAGCAAGCACATCTGTGAACAATTCTGCTCCAAGCTATCTGGCATATCATTTTACTTGCATCAAGCACATCCAAAATTTTGCAACAACAAGCTGCCCCACTGGTACTTTCCCTCTGATCCTTTAACAGCTTTATGTGGAGTTAGAGTACATTTTGTTCAATGCAACAGTTTAAAGGGTCACATTGCCCTTTAAAACTGAAGGGTAATCAGTTGTTGCCCTGTACTGTAAGTCTGTCAGTATGCCCCTTGTCCTGTTTGAACTGTATTCTCTGTCTGCATTGACTGTATACTACAATGTAAACAAACATTGCTGGTCTAGGTTGTGTTTCTATCCTTCTGCATTTTGAATGGATTATTGTATGCCAGTGTTGCAGCTAAATGGCCATTTCTAACTATGAAATAAAGCCATACATTCATGTTGAAACTATAGACCATTTCACTGTTTCATACACAAATTGTTTAAAATCCAAATGGGTTCACATATCACTCATTAAATATTAAATTATAAAAAAAGACAGCATGCTGTTTTCGTAAGAAAAGACTAAAGACTAAAACTAATTTAAAGTGAGAACAACTGTTTTTGTGAAAAAAAGTTGAAATCATTGAGAATTCGCAAGTTGAAATCGCTGTTGGAAATACACAAGTTGAAATTGCTGTCGGAAATACGCAAGCTGAAATTGTTGTTGGAAATACGCAGGTTGAAATCGTTGAGAATTCGCAAGCTGAAATCATTGTTGGAAATTCATAAGTTGAAAAGGTTGTTGGAATTATACCATTGACCACATTCATTCATCACAAGCACGCCTGTGTGGAATACCTCGGGCGGGGTTTGAACCCACGTCTCCTAAGTGTCAGTTGGTGTCCTTCCCCACTAGACCATCTCCAGGGATGACAAACATAAAGAAACTACTTCATGTCCGTCAATCTGCAGACAAACTTTGTTTGTCTTTTCCTTCTGTTGCCCCCGATCTAACCCTAATATAATGTAATACATGTATCTATTGATAAAATAACCTGAAATCTACTCCACAGATGTGAAGCTACTCTGTGATGTTGAACCTTAATTGAAATATTGACGTGTTTATTTTTCAGAGATCAGAAAGCTGAGATGGAGGAGAAATTCTCCACAGTCTGAAGGTTGTGAGTTCAAATCCCACTTGTGCTATTTGTATCTTTTCTGCTTCACATAGGAAATGAGTTTAGCCTGTGCCTGAACTCATATAAAAAATTCATAGGAGGAAATCAGTCTTCTTTTAGGACGAAGAGTAAAAACCCTTTATAAACTCTCCAAACAGGAAGTGACTCATAACTCAGATAGAACTGCTAAGAGGATTTTGATCCTGACATGGATGTGATGGAGGCCACGCTGATATTTTTGACCTGGTCTCCTGCGATATACATACCTCTTGGAGTTGGAGACTTGGAGTTAAGCTTTTCTTTGAGAAAAGAACAAAGAACGGCACAGAAATCATTCTTAAAAAAGGAATAGGAGTTTTGCCGACCGGATACAGCAAAAGTTTAATCCATCAACTATAGCTTCTCTTCCTTCTTCATTGCTCTGCCTGGTTGTAGCACTAGCCTATTGCGTGCAGAGAGAATTTGAAAGACAACCATTTATCCCGCCCCTCGGATTAAGCCCTGTCAATGGTGAGCTCCCAGACCCAACATCTTGATGTGGGTCTGGCTTGTCAGGCTAACACTAACACTAACGCCCGCATCCTCCCTTCACCACATTTAAGACAAATATAAGTAGCCTATTTTATTTTGTCCTCGTTGCTTTGGAGTCAACTTTTGTGATCCAGGCTCAGGTCCCTGATGTGAAAGCCCCCTTAGTCCTTTATATTCCATTATATTTTTCGAATATCATCTGTGTTTTCCTTCTCATAGGATAAATAAAGGTTTTCCCACCATAAAGTGGTGCATAAAAGTGTATCATAATGCAGGAAATTAGTCTTTGGTGCTCAAAATAACCCTGGGGGAGGACACCCAGACCCCACACTTTGATATGCCCCCCCCCGAACTAGCTACCAACTACAATACATTAGACTACACCACTGGGTTAGTGTGTTGGTTGGTTAGTGTGTTTATGTGTGTAACCTGGTTACCATTGTTTTATCTTACGCCCTAATGAGTTCAGGCACAGGCTAAACTCCTTTCCTTTGTTAAACAGAAAAAAAGCCAAATGACACAAGTGGGATTTGAGCCCACAACCTTCAGAGTGTGGAGCATTTCTCCTCCCGCTCAGCTATCAGAATTCTCTACAGAACAAAAAAGTCAATATTTCAATTAAGGTTCAACATCACAGAGTCGCTTCACATCTGTGGAGTAGATTTCAGGTTATTTTATCAATAGATACATGTATTACATTATATTAGGGTTAGCTCGGGGGCAACAGAAGGAAAAGACAAACAAAGTTTGTCTGCAGATTGACGGACATGAAGTAGTTTCTTTATGTTTATCATCCCTGGAGATGGTCTAGTGGGGAAGGACACCGACCGACAACTAGGAGACGCGGGTTCAAACCCCGCCCGAGGTATTCCACACAGGAGTGCTTGTGATGAATGAATGTGGTCACTGGTATAATTTCAACATACGAATTTCCAACAATGATTTCAGCTTGCGAATTCTCAACAATTTCAACTTGTGTATTTCCAACGACAATTTCAACTTGCGTATTTCCGACAGCGATTTCACCTTGCGCATTTCCGACAGCGATTTCAACTTGCGTATTTCTGACAGCAATTTCAACTTGCGTATTTCCGACAGAGATTTCAACTTGCATATTTCCGACAACGATTTCAACTTGCGTATTTCTGACTTTGATTTCAACTGGCGAATTCTCAACGATTTAAACTTAACATTTTTTTAGGAAAACAATTAGTTGTTCTCACTTTAAATTAGTTTGTCTTTAGTCTTTTCTTACAAAAACAGCATGCTGTCTTTTTCAACACAGACAGAGAGATGATTAATATTAAAGAGACTGTCCTCCAAGAAACGCTCCCAGAGGTCGTTTGTTCAAGCAGCAATCACGACCTATATTTATGTTTTTAGTAGTGGCCCCCTCTAGTGGCCGTAGTAGATATGACGGGAGCAAAGCAGGAAGTAAGGTCACCTACTGGCTGCAATAGTGTTCAGTAGCGTTTTTTAGCAGTGAAAAATACAGTATACTGTATATATAAGTTCCTTAATTCTGATTCTAATAATTCTATTTAAGATGAGGTCCTACCACAAGGCTCCAGACCAGAGAGTAAAGGACAGCATGCACAGCATCACGCAACAAATCAGACTCATAATGAGTGTGCTAAGTGTTAGAGAGTTACTATAAAAGAGCCTTGTCAATAAAGGGTGATAAGCAGAAAGATAGATGCTGTGGACAATAGTATTCTTAATTCAAAGGTACATTACAGAATGTATTCACCCCTCCTCCACACAGTTACTAGTAGCCAAGGAGGACATGGAGGATAAAAAAAACAAACAACATGATGGACTATTCAGAAGAAGTAATTATCTTCACTCGAGTTTCTGAGCGCGAAAGTCGCCGGACGACAACATTTTCTAAACACAGCCATGCTGAGTAAATACAGAGAGAGTTTTGTGAAGCTGATAGTCTTAATTAGCTTTGTATCGACTCATTTGGCAATGGCTTCAATGTAACGGCCATTCATTAATATAAAAAAAGTTACACACTAAAGCTTTGAAGTTGTGTTTTTGTCCGCCTGACAGATGTAAGCCCAATATTCACTCTCCTTTAAGCTCTGCTTTGGTCTCCACCAAATCCTGAGAGAAATATCTGTCTCTTTACCTACTATGTTGACCAGCTCGCTCCTAACTTTGTCTGCCTGAAAAGTTAACATACAGAAAAGGCTACTGGGTTCCTCAGAGCTTTTGAAATAACTATCTGCTGCATCTGGAAACAATGAGAGTGGTAAGAATAAACTAATACAGTAAATGTGTGGGGTGTAAAACCAAAAAAATGAGCTTAATAGTGCTAAAATGTTGAGTTGAGGTGAACTACAGTCCGTTGTGTGCTTTTCACTACGAGCGACACATTTCACATTAACCTGCTTTAACATAACGAACCCCAACAGTTCAGCGTATTTCTCTCAGCTGTTGCACGTTTCTTTCTCACGGCCTTCCCTGGCTTTCTGTTACGTTAACCTCTGTGACATGACAGCTGCCAATGTCAGCCATGTTAATCATAAAAGGCTTCAACAGTGACGTGAGCAAGCACAGATCTGCATTGTCTCAAACAAATTGTAGAAAATCCAAAAGCTGGCATCTTTTGTATCCGAATTGTTGTTATATCTTAAGTGTTGCAGTGGTTGGACAGCCTACCCAAGGTTGTCAAG